>NC_135438.1:16190511-16490511 GCF_051991255.1 Vanacampus margaritifer
GTTATTTTAGTAGTTTTTTTTTGGTTGCTATTATTTGCCACTGAAGTTGCAGCATTCTGAGAGTTGTCCTCAATTGTGCAATGAGGAGAGTTAAAAAATATGTCCAGCCTTTCAGGATGCTCTGATCACTATATAGGGTTGCCTTGTTTGAAACATGAATGGGTTTTGAGGTGTGATTCAAATGTTTTTTATTTTTAGTGTAACAACACAGAAATGGTCTGATGAGTACCTGTTCTGGTAACTGAAGTATGTGCCTCCAGTTGGGATGGTGCAGAGCTGTTTCCCATAACAACAGAGGGTTTGGGGGGAAAACTCAAACTGCACAAAAATATGGAGAGAAAAAAAGTAAGGTCAAAACATTTCAAAAGGGAAACAAAGTTTAAACTAAGATATAATAATGATAATCTGACATGTAAATGCATGTCTCATATTCACAGTATGTGTGTTTTTTTTTGTAGAGAGAAAAAGGACACTCCTCGGGTTACAATATCATACCTTCCTCCCGCAGCAGTAGCCCAGGCTTTGCATGACGGGGTCAATCTCGGCCTCGAAAACCTCGGCCAGCTTGGAGCAACACTTGTACACACGGGATGTCTTGCGGTTGTATAGCCACGCGTTGTTGAACATCAGCCAGACATCGTCAACGTATTGCCATGGATCCTGGTATTGGCCTGTGTCCAGTTTGCGTTTTATTGTCGAAAGATCTATTGGGTTCTTAACTATGTCAAAGTAGTCCTACAGAGAGAAAAAGGACACCTTGGGTTACAATGCAACTCAGAGCAAGGCATTCACTTTTAATCAGTTTGTGTTCAAGGTAGGTCCTTAACGATTTGTAGGAATGGATCTTTTACCACTGTAACAGTACATTTAATGAACTGGGTTACATGTGTTTTATTGTTATGTGTTACCGTTGAAGGGTTGTGGCAAACGTCAAGTTCTGTTCACTTTGAGTACTACTACATGTGAGTTGTTGAATGCATCACTGTTGTGTTGCAATTAGAGAGAGAACGAGATGACAAAGCGAGAGGAGTGTATGTGCTTTTCGTGTTTTGGCATCACTATGGCCATCCTAGCTGTGTTTTGGTTGTTAATAAAACTGGAGTTCATTAATGCGGCCGTAATCCATAGTAGGCTATGTTAGCATAACCAATCATGACATCGCACACCGTAACCTCTGTGTGCTAACAAAGACTTGCTTCCAAACACAACTGCCCCTATGTCAGAAATGGAACCAGGAATCAGCAAAGTGCTTTTCCTTTTCTTTCAAGAAAAGTCAGATATCATGTGCTTGTTTGCTATTTTGATTTTGTTTCATATTAGGTCTCAGTAACGTTCTGTTGGTTGTTGTTATTTGGTGAACTCAACTATGCCTCCACTGCTTCAATAGGCTGTGATTATGTAACATTGCTTTGTTGATACAAATTGTAGAATGATAAAATTCCACATGATGGACAACGTTGGGTGATAAAGAAGATCAATTCACTTATCAGGCATGAATACGGGTCGGGGGGGTGGCGTGGTTGATGTGGAATTTTAATTAGAAAGATTTTCTGGCGTCAAGAAAAAGTCTTTGTTACATTTATAGGACCGTGGATGGATGTTGAAAAAACAGCATGTGCTGCAAGTAGGGATGGGTACCTTTCACATTTGAACCGGTTTAGTCCAATTGTCGGTACCGGTACTGAACAATACCAATTTTCGGTACTTGTGTTTTGTTGTTTGTGGTAATAAATGTTAATTTATTTAACAATAAAGATTTTTTTTTTTTTTTTTTTAAATAACATTCACGTCAACAGTCATTTTTCATTAAATAAACTCTATATCAGATTCATGATGTTTTACTATATGTCAGATTTTCTGACAAATAATAAAACATAATTAATTTAAAACACATGAGCCAGAGAGGAGTAAAAAAATAAAGATATAACATTAATAAAGTATAAATAATACCATAAATTAATATCACAAACAAAGTGAGACGCAAAGTTCTTTACAATAAACAACATAAAGAACAAACGAGCCGATGGCGGGGACTTCCCAGCCGCCGCTCGGCCTCAGCACCAAGAAGTCCACGCAGGCGTGTGGCACCACCCTCAAGCAAAGCATGCTAGGAACCGGAAAGCTTCACTCTCGTTTGGCTTGCCGGTTTGCGCTTGCTTATTAACACAAATCCCAAACGAGGAAATGCATTTTAGCGTAGCATGTATGAAATCTAGCGTGAGTGGGTGACGTCAGTACGCTGGCTGTGCGTACACTGCTGCGTTCAAGTGCGCCATAGAAAATTACCAACACATCCCGGACAGCCACAACTTAATACGCGCTTCAGAACATGGCACCGTTTGATTTAACGTGAAACAGTGTCGTCTTCGGTACCCATCCCACTTGGAGTTCGCTGATGCACTGACACTCTGGTTACCACAACCCCCAGTCCCCCCGAATTTCACCGAAAGTTGAGGTATTTTCATGCCTGTATTATGCCCATCCCTAAAACACCCCATCATAGTGAGCACATATTTTCAAAGGTGTGTTTCTTGTGTAAAGCATTTTTTCACGTGGTACCTACTGGAATACACAGAAGCATTGGGTCTACGGGCTGTCTGAAGGGCAAGGATTCTGAATCCTGTCTGTAGAGGGATTCCAAAGTCGGCATCAGAGCCTGGCGCAGTTCCTCAGGCTTGAAGACTGAAGGAAGAGAAATTTAGAGAATAGTAAAGTTACTTGCAAGGGCAACTAAAAAGGATAAAATCTGTATCTAAAAACAAATAGAGCAGGACAATATACTCAAGTACAGCCGACTGATGTGTTTACTGGCACTGGATTTAAACAAAATGCTTCAATGTTGCATTCAATTTGCAATTTTGTTTTTTGGTTTGTTTTTGCGCCAAAGTCTTGGCTTGGCTTCTCCGACCAACCTTTCTTTCGAGAGGGCGAAGAGGAGCTTGTTCTGTTGGTTCCTTCAACTTCCTCTTCTTTGGGATCTCTCTTCAGCTCCATCTTTTTCTCCTCCACCTCCATTGGCTCCTGCTTTACCTCTGGCTCCTCCTTCTTCACCAAAGAGGAACTCGAGTCATCATCAATCTACATAGGACAACAAAATCAAAAACCCAAGTAAAGGTGTTTTTATATGCCCCATTTTAAAGTAAAATGCTAAGAGGTAAAAGAAACGTCTTAAGAATCACTTGCGGGAATATAGCTTAAACCCACCTCCATTTTAGGTTCAATTTTGCCGCCAGCGGCCTCAAACTCAAGTTTGTCATGGTGTGGCTCTGTTTTGACTTCCTTAACAGGCAGGTCAGCTGCAACATGATGTGAGTGCAGGTCAGCACTAGCAGCTGAGGCCGGCGTGGGCACTCTGTTATCCAGACTAGGCCCTGGTTGAGACAGCTGTAGGGCAAAGAAAGAAAACTCAAGCTGTGATGCACATTCTGTAAAGTAGATCATGTGAGTAGTTGCATGCGTAGCTGAATGTACAGCACAGATAAACGCCTCCCATATGAATTTCCCGGTTCCCCTAAAAATGCAACAATCCAGGTTTCATGGATGCTACAGAGACTGGTGAAATGCATTTATCAGACGAGGTGAAGATGATGGGCCGGGTTGGCACATGACAGCGAGTTTGCAGGGGTCAGAGTGGAGGGCATGCGTAGGAGCTCAGGCTCACCGGTGTGGTAGGGGGCTGAGGCAAGGGCTGAGGCTGTGCTGATGAGGGGATCTCCACTTGTGTTTGGGGCTGAGTTGGGCAAGGCGGGGTGGCCCCTTGGGCAGACACAAGGCCAGACAGGGTGGGAGTGGCACTACGGCTGGAGGACTGTGGGAGGGGCAGGTTAGTGCCTGCCCCAGTTGTGGAGGCGGAAGAGGCAGCAGGTGGAGGAGTTGAGTGCAAGGGGGTTTGGGAAGAGGCTAGCTGAGGGCCCAGCGAGGGACCAAGTGCATTCATGGGGAGGTTAGCGCTCTGCTGCTGCTGTTGCTGCTGCTGTTGAACACACACGCACGCACACGCACACACAGACAAAAGGACAGCGGACAAGCACACACCATAAGCAGACAAACAGAGTTAGCAGATCAGACAATCACCACACCACACACCAGCACCAGCTTTTGGATTAGAAGACACCTTGGAATGGAAACAAATCAAATCTAATTAATGAATTAGTGAGTAGTGTGATTGGTTAAAGACTAAATTCTGATGCCCAACTATAAATTAAATACAATGATTTGAAAGCCAACTATTTTTCAGCTTCAACACAGAATAAAAACATTGGACTCTGGTTCAGCTTTGTAAAAGCCTGAGTTGAATGCCGTAATGCTGCGACAGTAAAAATTACTACAAAATTAAGGTCTTAAAAGCAATATTCTACACTTCATAATGTGAAACACATGAATAAAATCAGGAGAGGACTATAGGGAAGCCTTTTAAAATACAGCCACAATGACACTTGGAAATAGGGTTGAACTATTTTGGAAAACAATGTAGTTGATTGTTTTCCTCCTTCAATATTGCGATACAATATGCATTTTTTTTCTTCTCATGTATTTAAAATGATAAATAAATGCAATATTTGGGGAAATTTAAATACTTCTTATTCTTAATTCAAAACTTTGCCCATTATTACTGTTTTTTTTTTTAGCTGTCCTGTATTTTTTTTTAGAGAGAGAGACTGAGTGAGTGACATGAGGAACTTTGGCTTATGGAGTGGTTACGGCCGTGGCTTTTTTGTTTTTCCACAAACCACAGGTTTTGCCATTTCGAAAACAGCATTCTACTTTGGTTTGCTGTTGATTAATCGTTAAGCTCTACTTGGAACATTCATGAAGTAATAAGTGGTCTCAACCGCGTCAACTATTTTGGGGAATAATAACAATGAACACTGAATTCAATGTCAAATGGCTAAATGACATCGCAACTTTTTGAAGAGAGGTGGTTGGAATTTGAACTGTAATTTGTGCAACACTCATTTAGGCCTCACCTGAGTAACAGGAGCTTGTGCTGGCGGCTGACCTATTCCAGCTGCCAATGTGACATTCATCGCCCCTGTTGCTGAGACAGCAGTAGATCCCGGAGGAAACTGAGTCTGAGCCATAAACTGTCCCTGGCTGGCTGTTTGGCCAACCATGTTGCCACTGTTGTGGCTGGCTATCATGCCCTGGGCTTGAGGCATCCGGGAGGGTGACATTCCCACCTGGACAGCAAAAGCAAACAACACTATTAGGACACCAATAAGAATTGCTTTCTTTTTTAGGGAACAATCGTTTGCATTACAAACATACTAGTTGCACAACAATAAACAGATAGTGATAAATGTGGAATGCAAAACCCAATACATGGACGTGTGTGGAATACCGTTTCCCAGTCCCTTCAAGAATTCCATTCTATTCTAAGTCTATTTTTGTGATTGCTGACAAGAAAAATGCGGTAGCTTTTCCGAAACGTCATTAGTCTGATGCTACTGGTGCTAAAAAAAAACAGAGTGAAAATATAAATATATTTAACACAGATACTAATAATTAGGTATGACCAATGACAGTATGAGTACTCTGATACCAAGTATCAAACCCACTAGTACTTTTGATACATAAAATCGCCCCGTCTCTCCAAAAAAACAGCAAGATAACTTAAAAGAAACACCTAAATATCCCAATATAGCATTTTTCCTTAAAATTGCATGAAATTAATTTTCTATTCTTCTAATTTCTAGTTCCTGACCGTAAAACGTCACAAGATGGGAGCAGATAATGGTATCAACTGCCTTTGCATTACTGATACTTTAAAATTAGGCTGGTATTGGTAACAATAATAAATGAGATTATGAGACCATTACTGACCTTCCTCAAATGAGAACAAAAAGTGGTAAAAGTAATTTCACTAAAATGCAAAAACACTAAAAAGCTAAAAGATGCACAATTCATATTGGACCTATTACATTGATTTAGTGTACAAGATTTAAACTGTCTAAATAAAAGGCACACTTAGTTTTGACGCTTGCAACTTTCTGGAATACAAAAAAACTGTTTATGAGGTGGAGAAAGTGTTGATAATTAACACATGGCTTTTACATTTAACTAAAATAATTCATATATTATAAGTTTAACTCCGTCCGGTATAGCAAAAATCATCTGGATACTATTTTTCACATACTGTTGTTTTTTTCATTTGTTCATGAGTCAGTAGTGTGTACTGTGGCGTCTTCGATTAAAAACAAGCAAGTTGTTGATGACAATATGCAAAAAGCAACAATGATGCACGAGATTCACTGAAAAGTTTGAGTAATTGGTCAAAATTGCAGGTTGCAATGAAATCACAGGGTTTTGCTGAATTAGGCCTAATGAAATTTAGAGATTGGCCGGTGTGATATATTGTATATTGTTTGAAATAAGAAAAACTGAAAATTCTAATTCCTTTGAGTTTGTTGTTGGTTTATAGATTGACAGTGCAACGAGAACATTGTTTTAAAGCGCCCATGGTTTAAATGGTACTTCATTTATATGATCAAGTACACCTGATGTGAAAATGTTGCATCTATAAAATCACAATGAACCACTAAAATTCACTGCTAGCTGATGTGTCTTCAAATGCAAAAAGCATTCTGATTTTCCCGGCCTTACCGCTGGAACAGAGCTCATGTTCATTTGCTGTGGGTGGTTCATTGGAGAGGCTGCACGAGCTCCCATCGTCGGCTGAGACATCTGAGCGTTGGGCAGAGCCATATGATTAAATTGGTTGATTCCTGTAAGAAAAAGAACAAACAATACTAAGCAAATCGAAACCCTCAAGCAGTGTAGAATACAAGTGTATAGACTTCAAGAACCCGTTTATTGTTCAGTGCAGTTACAACATCAGGTGCATATCCAAAATGCAAGATTTACCTTGTGAAACCTGCATGCGGTTCATGATTTGATTTGGCATGGTGGGAAGAGGATTAGGTCCATCTAAAAACAACAACAAGCGCATAAACAGTATGTTCTTTTACGTGACAGAGAATGTTGTCAAGCAGTGGTTGTGAAATGTTTACACCAGTAACAACCTAAAAAAAATAATACTTCGCTACCCATCATAATACAGGCTTGAGACTAATAAGTGTATTTAACATTATTCTACGGCCCACCACACACCGTGCAATGCATCCAAACCAGACTCAGACTAGACCAGGGCAAAAAAATAAAATAAAGATAGCTTGAACATGGACGCCCTGCAATGTGAACTAGGCAAGAATGTCAGTAATGGAAAGACTACAGAAAGAGGATGTGGGCGAGAATTAAGAGAAAAATGTGGATATATTTAACTACAGCTCCCATTCACTTGCATGTATCCGATGTGGAAGGTACCACTTGCACATTTTAGCCACAATCTCAATACTTCCTGCTGTCTAGGGAGCACGCTGTTATTAAATAAAAAATAAAAAGTGAGACATATTTTCTTTGTATTTACTTCTAGTTTGTCAGTCAAGAAGCTTCTTTGATTGGCTACATTCTGTAACAAAATACAGCCAAATCGGAACGCTTGGCATCTCCACAGTAATTCTGTAACATGTTATACTCACTCTGTGGCCTGGGGCCCAAGGGCCCTGGGAGGCCAGGTTGCTGAGTGCCCTGGGCAGCCATGGGTGCCTGATTGATGATCTGCTTCTGGAGCCGTGAGCGCCTCTTCTCTTCCAGTTCCTTTTGGATCTTATAGATTTTTTCCGCGAGGAAGTGATAGTATTCATCCTACGCAGAAGGCAATCAATTAATATCATATCAGTCTAACTTTGGTGATTGCGAGGCAGAGATTTTTGAATACATCAATAAGTGGTTTTTGGGCAGGTAGGTGGTTAATTAAGGCACCTACCCGGCTATTCGCTGACTCGTACATGTCCCCCTCCACCTTTCTGGCATAAGCAACCAGGTTCTCCATCCGTCTGTCCTTCAATGCTGCCGGGTCAGGGGTAGGAAATATGGCTTGCACTCTGCAGTGGAACACAGGAATTGAGAGCAATGAATCTAAAATGCATTCTAGCAGCAATCAAGAAATTCATGGTTACAGCAAACCGTCAAATAACCCACTGAACAAGATGATACCTGCTTTTTATATAGCGCTTTTTAACTACACCATATGGTGCCCAAAGCGCTTTACAATTTTAAGCCTCACATTCCACCCAGTCACACACACACACACTCATACACCAGTGGTCGACTGCTGCCATTCAAGGCGCTGCCAGGTCCACTGGGAGCAAATCAGGGTTCAGTGTCTTGCTCAAGAACACTTCGACATGGTCACCAGGGGTGAGGATCGATGTGTGTCGTGGAATGTTTATCAGCACTTTATGAAATCTTCTTTGGGGGGTATTTTTACATACAACAAACACAACCATTTTTTATGTATCCTGTTGACTTACAGTTTGTGTACAAGGTGATTGCGCAAGTCCTGGGTGACATGCTCATGCCAGGTTTTCCTGGTGCCTGTGGCGGAGATGGGTGCTGCTGTGGGTAGGTTGCCCAATGAGCCAACAGCTGACCCATCCGACAACAGCTGACTAAAGAAGACAAAAAAAAAAACTGGTGAGAAAATACATGTAATATTGTATGTACTGTATTATCACTACTGTAAGGCGCATATTAAAGTCTTAAATTTTCTCAAAAATCGACGGTGCGCCTAGGGATGGTAATCGAAAACCGGTTCTTGTTGAGAACAGGCTCCCAGTGTTTCAATTCCTTGGCATCGTTTGGCGTTTTGCTAATGATTCCCTTATCGGTTCTGTGTGGGACGATGACGTCATCACGTGCGCGAGTCGCGTGACATTTTTATGTGCGGCGAGCAATAAACATGGTGCCACGCTCAAAAGTTTGACATATTCCAAGAAACGCTAACAAAAGGCCAACTTGCAATATTTGCAAATTGGATATTTCCTCTAAGGGAGGAAGCACTACCACTATGCAAACGCATTTGCACACACAGCATGCGATTACGGTCTGACGTGTTTCTGAGAGTTCCGGGGTCCAGGAGGGATCAACCCAGCAGCAAGGGCCGCCAGCAATGCAAGCGTTCTCTCCTGTCAACACCGGGGATAAACGCCGCGGCCCTCGAGTGTTTTTTTTTCATTTTTCATCAGGGTTCGTTAAAGGTTGCAAAATGTGCAAAGATGTACAGAACGAATCATGACTTAAAAGCAACACTCTCTACTTCCACACGACCACACTGAGGGGAGTCACATACTAGTCTACTGGCTGCGTTTGTTTTGACTGAGGCAGGGAGGAGGAGTTTTTGAGTGCTCAGAGTTCATATGAGTGTTGAAATGTTACTGGAGTTGGAAATTATTGTCACAAAATAATTTAGGTTGTATTTTGTAAATTTCTATAAAAGATGATTAAAAAAAGTAAATGTGTTTATTTTCAAGTCTTTTTTTCTTTTTTTTCTGGGGACCCCATGGCACCCCATTGAGGAGTCCTCAAATGTGGACCTTAAAACTTCATTGTTGGGTTTGTCAGGCCATGTTACTTTTAAACATGTTTCTTTTTTACAGATACAACTAAGATATAAAAAAGTGGATGCTAATCTTTGTTTATCTTTTTCCCCAAAAAAGAATCAATAATTAGAAAATCGATAAAGAATCGAATCGTTAAGCAGAATCAAAAACGGAATCGGAAAAATCGTATCATTTTCCATCCCTAGGTGCGCCTAATAGTGAGGTGCGCCTTGCGTGTGGACCGAGGTCCAAAATCTGACTGACTGTGTGGAAGGACGCGACACATTGCTTATATACAAGAAAGACTGAGGACAGAAATGAGAGCACGGAAGAGTCAACTTGGTGGTGAGTTCTCCAGCCCCTCCTCGCCCTCTCCCCATGCACCTCCCTCCCCCCGCACTGGTGTTCACTTTGCCTGTCGTGACTTATTGGGTTCAAACTTATGCCATGGCGCTACAGCATGCACGTTCAGTGAGCCTGTGTCCTCTTTTCTGCTTGTTTCAGAGCTTAACAAGCCACTTACAAATTAATTGTTTGATCGACAGCTCCCTGCAAAAGTGAAAAGTCTGCTTGTGAGGGAGATGGAACATACCAAATGCAAAGGGGTGTTCGGGCTAAACTACTACATACAGTAGTGTTTGTTTTCCTTTTTTTCCTTTCTTTTTTAAAATGTTTGATTGAACAACGTGCACTTACAGCAACAGTCATCGCAAAAGTTATTTTGAAGTAGTGCAAGTCTACACAGTGTAGCTAAAGAGATCACACCACATACTAAAGACACCATTGTTTTTTCCCCCACACATCACTGTCTTTTCCTTCCTTATCTCTGACTCAATGCACGCACCTCTCTCAGCCGCTATGAAAAATAAAGTTCGGCAAATGAATGCGGAACTTGCTATCATTCCGGGAGGTTACGGCACAATTTGTCAATAGATGATGAGTGAATGCTTGGGCGAACGCAAAAGCCGACATCATTTCCGAGGACACGACAACAAGACTGACTCTGACAATGAGAAGGAGCCTGGCGTGTTTGATTGAGAACTTGCCAAGTTGTTTGTTTCGGATACTTTCAAAAAACATGCGCTAGCACTAGCATATGTTTTGAGCTAGCGTATGTTTAACCGTGCCTGCGCCCAATAGTGCGGTGCGCCTTATGTGTGTGTTAAACACAGACTAGCACCTGTGACTATGACTGCGCCTTATAATACGGTGCGCCTTATGGTCGTGAAAATACGGTAGTTACTTTTTTTGTGTTAAGTCTTCAAAATCATGATTATGTCAAGTAGCTGCAGACAGCTGGCAAAACTACTGACTTGTTAGTGTTGAGTGCGTTGGGAAGAGAGTCAGTATGTAGGCTGGTCTGTTCTGAAGTGGTCACACCCATAGCAGCACCTGTTAGGGCCATCTGGTTACCTGTAACAACATAATGTTTTGAGTACAAGTCTGTGCATTCGTTTCATAATCCAAGTTGAACTTCATTCACTAGGTATGTACACATTTCAGTGCCAAATTATCAACTCAACACAAGTGAGAAAGACTGCCAGCAACAAATCATGACAAAACAACACTGTCTTGACTTTACCAAGTGCATTGATGGATCTCATCTGCTGGGGAAGCTGGGCCTGAACATTCGGTGCACCTGTAGGCTGCCCAGGACCTGAGGCCTGCTGGGATTGGGCCTGCCCAGTGGCTTGGCTACCATAAGGCAGCCCAAGTGCTGCGTATGCTCTCTGCATGGAGCTGGGGTCTATGGTGGTTGAGGTATTGATGGAAGGTGCACTAGACTGGCCCACACCACCCGTAGACATGGGATTCTGGAGACTGGTATTGGGGGAACTCAGCATGGCTAGAGAGAAAGGGCATTCAGTTACGAATACGGCATATGTAGTAAGCAGTGTGCATGGTGGCCATTTTGAAAGACAATGAATATAAAAAGTCTATGACCCATTAAATGCCAAGTGTTTGTGATATAAAAAAATGAGGACAAGATAAATTATTTCAAGTTTTCCACCATTTAACCACTCAACTGGAAAAAATATTTTAAGAAGACAAGTCAAAAATAAATAAATAAATAAGATAATGTAGATGCACAAGTGGCAATATTCAGACCGGCCACATTTTAAAATACCCCAGATTCACTCCAATTTGTTCGCTATTCTAGTTTACTTATTTTTTTTCAAGCAAAAGCATCAAGGTTTTTTTTTTTTTTTTTAGACCTATTTTTCAGGCCTATCAGACAAATTGTCTCTCTTTTAATAGAACACATTTAGGTATCGGAACATTCTTAATATGCAAGAAGACTATTGCTTGTACTTACGCTGCTGTGTGCGCTTGTCACTGGCGTTCTTCAGCGGCAGGCAGACTGGACAGTCATGTCGTGTGCAATTTTTCCAGTGGGAGATGATCTGTCTGGATGATGCACAGTGAGCCACTGCAGAGAAACAATACAAGGAGCAGGGTTCATACTCAAAGATGAATCCAGGGTATATATTCAAACGGTTGGAAAATCCTTTTTTCCCCCCTCAGTAATAAGATACAATGAGCACAAGCAAGCGTCCATTAGGCCTGAAAGTATAGTCAATTGCAGTAAGCAGGACAAAAATTAAGAGAAAGAGGTGGGACAAACTAAACACACACGTCAAGTAAAAAGCGCCAATTTCCAACAGGATGACATCAAAGATGTATAGAGGGGTATTTGGGGAACACAGGTACGAACTCTAATGCCGAGGTCAGACTACATGAACATAGCACGATTTTGACCCGATAGACGGAAATGTTCACTGACACGGCCGATTTTGAGTTGTCTTGACTTGAGTCTCTTGACATATTGTAGCCCATGTAAGGCATCTTGGCATCTGGGACACTTCACGACCACGAGGTGGAGTTTAACATGCCAGAATTTTTCTTTCTTCTTTGTCCTACGATTGGTTCCCCGACATTGGCCAATTGTGAGATGGAGCAAAATGCGCGATAACAGTGAGCAAAAATATTGCAGTATCACAGTATTAAAATTACAGCTGAAATGACCTTTAAAAAAAAAATACTTGGGTGAATAAAACAATTTCATTTTACACCTGAATATATATATTTTTTAAATATAGAATATTTGGTACAGAAGAAACGTGCAATGCATGTTTTCATTAAATAAATAAATGTTAAGATACTTCTTCTATTTTCATCCTTCTTAGGCTACTTCACACTGCAGGTCTTGATGCTCAATTCAGATTTTTGGGTGAAATCAGATTTTTTTGAATAAGCGTTCACATTACCTATTAATTGCGACTTCAGTCTGTCTGCTGTGTGGACGTAATGCGTCTCCAAAGTGACCCGTATGCGCAGAAGAAGATACAACGTCACTCACACCGCTGTGTTTGAGGAAGTAAATACGTATAGTCCAGCATGTCAGGGCCACGGACTTTAATAAGTCCGATGTCGGGGCTCATATTTTTACCATCTCATATAGAGTAGTGATGCGGGAGGAGGTAGAAATTATATTTTGTGAAAATGAGGCGAGCCTGTTAGAGCGCCTCATCTCACGGGGACCTCGCCTTTTTTTCCCCCCTCCCTAACGATGACGTCACGCCATTGCCGCATGTAATAAATGAGCCGTCTGCGTGGCTAAATTACTAATATCACCACCACAAATGCCATCTTTATACTTAATGTTTCAAGTGAGATTAAACTGAAGTCAAATATAAAGTCACAACTGTTACTCGAAACAACTTTGCCGATTCACGTACATCTCCTGAGCTGTGCAGACCTCGCGGCTGCGTCAAACATAAATCCAGCTTAAAGGCCCCGCCCACGCGGAGCGCATATTGGACTTTTGATGACGTCGAGGTCCGATATATGCGATATGGCCGAGCAGACTGCGGTCCCATTGCAAAAATTCTGATATGTATCCAATCGTGGACCACATATGAAAGTGACCCAGGTCGAAAATATTTAAAAAATCGGAATTGAGCCGTTCAGACTGACATAAAAAAGTGAGATGCAGGTCGCAAGTGGGCAAAAAAATCCGATCTGGGTTTGAACATAGCCTTAAGTAAGTCAATGTCCCATCAGTGGTGAGCTATTTTTAGAACAGACGGTAGTTTACTCATGATGGCCTTGGGTCTAACTAGTACGCTGGCGCTATTATATATTTTTTAGGACAATGCACTTTAATCGCAGCAAAAATGCATGTGTTCAGTGTCTCATCTTGCTCCCTTCCTCCTCCATACATAAGTGATCAAGATGAAGAGGGGGGGGGGGGGGTTAACGGGAGGCAATTAATTTCAAATAGGTGGCTCATTTAGTCAACCCAGCAAGCAGCCAATCATATTGTGCACTGCTTAGATGTCCCTTCAAAAAAGGGAGGAGCAGGTTATTATCGGTGACAGCCAGTATCAGCGATTATTGAAACCTTGATAGTAAACCGTCAAATTGGTATATCGGCCCCTGCCTAATCAGAGACAGCTGTGCTATCGTAATATGGCCCTTTTGTAGTTTTAGTATGCCGGCATTTTCATATGCATAGCCAATTTAAGCACTAGTCACACCACAGTGTCCCTTGGGTGAAAAACACCATCTATGTCAGATAAAGGTAACATTTAGTATCCGATTCATTACTTCAGTTTGGGAGGGACAATATTCATGTCCACTGAGATTTTACAATGGGAATGTGCAAACTGACCATTGATAAATACGAAAATATGCTTTGTTACTAGAAATGTGCATATGTAGAGACACATTAAGAGATTCTATGTGATTTCGATTGAACCTGTCTCTGAGTTACACATTGTATATTCGAATTATATATTTTTTCAAAACAAGTACATCTTTCATTTTCTGTGCAGGGAAATTAATTAAAGACCAAATTATTTACTGGAATTACCTGGTTCACCCGCAATAATTAAGTACATAACACTCAAAACGAAAATGTGTTTGGGCTTTGACTCATGAAGAACTGTTTACTTAAACTATGCACAAATTTGACAAAAACTGCTTAGAATCCATTGCCAGTCGTAAATACTCCAACCGTACCCTGGCATGACTTCCCAGCTTGGCAGTGGGTCATGTGGTTGAGGACGTTCTTCATGGTGCGACAGTGAGGTAGGGCACAGGCCCGCACCTCCCCATTGGCCTGCTCCCTTCGCTGGCACTTGTGCGCATGCAGCAGCAGGACCAGCTGTTGCTGGATCAGCTTGCGCTTCTCTGGGTCGGCTGTCGGGACTGCTGAAGGCACTGCCACACCTCCACTGCCGGCCAGTGGCAACATGGCTGCCTGTTGCTGTGACTGCTGTATGAGTGAAAAGAACAAGATAGACATATCTGTGCTGTGAATGTTGTTTGATGTAGTGTTAAAAAAAATTGCTGTCACTAAGTCCAAACTTGAAATAAATGCACGCAATTTTCTAGTTCAGCTAAAGTAATTTCTGGACTACAAGCCGCTACTTTGTTCACTTGCATTCGACCCTACAAAGGTGCGTTTTATCTATCAGATCACAAGGGGCCGCACTATAAAGGAAGCGTAAGAGCATCAGGCAAAGAAAAACAAACCAAGTAAGCCCAAATACAGTAGAAGAGACAGAACGAGAGCGAGACAGTTTGCGCCCTCATTATAGAAAAGAAAGTAGCGGGAACCCGGTGCGATAACATTAAAAACACCTACGGCTTGCAATCGGGTGGGGCTTATATGTGTAACAAACTCGAGTATTCCCCAAATTTAGCTAGCGCGGCTTATAGTCAGGTGCGCCTTGTAGTCCAGAAAGTACTGTACTTTGTGTTTTGTGTCACATTATGATGCTGTTGGATTTAAACAGCAGTGCTGCAACAATTACCTTGAAAAAGTAACTTCTAAAATAAAATTAATATTCATTTGTGGTGACTACAATATTGATTTTCTAAACCCAAAAAATCACAAAGTGACAGAAGAGTTTTTTAATACAGTATATAGCCTCAACAAAAAAGAGCTATAAGAGCAGTCCATAATGTAGGATATCTCCACATATATAATCGCTGTATACTAGCAGGTTTTTTTGTGTTTACTATACATACCTATTTATTGTGTAACGGATGTTAAAAGGGGTAGGACCTGATAATTTTATGCTTCTTCCTACTCCTTTTCGAACATAAATGTGTAGCTCCTGACTGGTTAAACAATGTGGAACTTTCTTATGTTGCTTGAATGTTGTGTTTGTTGTTTTATATGTTTTGTCTTTAGACATGTACTTTTATAATCAGTTAGTTTTTTTCTTTATATACATGTTTGAAATAAAATTGGAAAAAATATAAACATTTAGATGGTTCTACATTGTCTTTGCATTCAATGCAATACATAAGCAACATATCAACAGTTTACATATTCTCAAGTCACTCCGAATGTGTGCTGTGAGTGAGGTGTGCCGAGGGTTTGAATGTGTGCTGTTTAAGACCACTCACAATCATCTCTGCATCTCTAAAATTGTGTAGAGTTAACAGAATTTATCACATATGACTATAATTTAATCCCACATACAGTTGTGCTTGAGATGTGTGAACTAACCAATAGAATAGATTTGTAGAAAAATATCAAATTTACCAAATTGTAACATACGAGGTTTTGGCCCCACACCTGCTATATGGCTTCATAATTTGGAACGCAGTGTAAAAAAAAAAAAAAATGCTTGAATATAGTATGTACTAGTCACTTCCAACATAGTCAATCTCACACCATTAAATTAACATTAATCGATTCAAAATAGTTTACTTCTACATCACAATGCAGCTAACATTCAACTATTTCTCCCACTACTTAACAGTATAGTTATGGCACAATATGTGACAGGAACAAACCATGTTTTGCACACTGTTGACAGCTGCCCCCTTGAGTTCATTCGGGAATGGTGGTAGACTGTTGGCGAGGGCAGACTTGTTTTGGAGCTGCTGCTGAGGGTTGAGCTGCTGACCAGGGCCTGCAGCGCTTTGTCCATAGGACTGAGTCACAAATGGACCCCCATTGCTACCCAGGCCTATCTGAAAAGGCAAGAAATTCAATACATTAACACAAATACATTTGCAACAATAACTTCCCAAACACCAAGAATGTGATTAACCCTTACAAACTATATTGCTCTGCTTAAACTACCATAGATATACTCAGGGTGAGCGCTATCCTGTTTGCCACGTTGCTAATAACGAGTTGAAACGTGAAGTGGC
Source organism: Vanacampus margaritifer (assembly GCF_051991255.1). NCBI lineage: Eukaryota > Metazoa > Chordata > Actinopteri > Syngnathiformes > Syngnathidae > Vanacampus > Vanacampus margaritifer. Next base: position 16,207,131 of record NC_135438.1, read on the forward strand.
GTGGTAAATATTTCCCATATTCACTACTGCGGCGAAGGGCCAATGTGTCTATCAAAATTGCCCCGGGAAGCCTCCTCAAAATGCCTGGCTACGAGGCACAAATGACCGTTTGCAAATCACACGTGACACGTGATTGTTTGCCATACAAACACAACATTGCTTGTCAAATAACGCTTCAAACAAACAAAACAAAAAACACTGCTTGACAAACCAATGATGCATTGTTTACATATGCCAACAATGGTTTGCAAGATAGCCAGCCCCTTTGCTGCAAACCTAAAAATAAATAATATTGCTGCGTTTTCTGCGCCAAAAACCAGCTACATTGACCCAAAGTTGCACAAAACATCGCTGAATTGCCCCTTTGCCATGTGGAGAAAAAACAAAAAAACAAAACAAAAAACAAGCAGGATGCGTGACCAAGGCATGGCAAAACCACCATTTCATTCAGACACATCATCATATCAAGTCTGAAAGGTTTGGTAGCTTCTTCTGGCTTCAAGACAAGGAGGAGAACAGTGTGCTTTTCTGTAAATGAATGAAAAAGAAGGATAATCAAACACTTCCACGAGGAAAAGCATGAAAAAGAAAGATAATCAAACGCTTTCATGAGGGAGTTGGCCAGGGACGCACAGGGACAATGTTCCAAAATAAGAAAATACTGAAGACCAAAGACAAGTATTTGTGTTTTTTAGCCAAATTAATTTGAATTCATGTGTCGTCTGTACACATTAACCTGTGAAATTTTTTTCCATGTCTCCCACAAGCAACACATGTGTTTCAAACGATCAGCTAATCAGGAAGCTCTGCATGAACCCTGATAAAGATCTTCAGCTGTGTTGGCTGGGGAGACATGGAAAACAAGCTGGAAAGGGGTACTAGAGGACCGGGGCTGAGAAACAGTATGGTATGGTATGGTATGGTATGGTATGGTATGGGGCTGAACGATTATGAAAAATAATCGAATTGCGATTCCCCCCCAAAATTGCGATTGCTATATCATATGCGATAATTTTTTTACCCAACAAAAATGTAATTAGAATAAACAATAGCAGACCTATTATAAATTACAGGATCTTTAAATAACAGTTTTTTTCAACTACAATTACAGTTACAATTTACCACTTCAACATACCCAACTTTTCATTTTGCATGAAACATGACATGTAAACACTGCACCTTTTAAGCACTGCATTTATCAATAAATAAATTCAATATATATATATTTTTTAATATAACTTAGCGATCTCCAGTCAGTAAACTCACACATGCTTAAGTGTAGGCAAACTAAAATTATACCTGCTAATATGACCTAACATTTTCCAATTTGATTTAAAAAAAAAAAAAACACTAGCATTCTACAGCAATCCTTGTGCGTGGGTCGCGAGTTAGGTAGTTTCCCATGATCTGGACGGGCCATGAGGGCAACACAGACTTTTGTTTTGGTAAAATAAGCGCTCTCGAAGCTGTTGTTGGTTACGGCCGACAGTTACTTGCAAACTGTTGTTGAGTTGTTTGTTCGCTGCTTGGCCTGATTAGTTCACCAACGCTACAATACATGTACATTGAAAGAGGCTGGAGCGGCGGCACCTAAATGACTGAGTAATAACGAGCAATAATCATTTCCTCAAGGATTTCCGTCCTAATTTTCATTCATGAAATCGGACGACACTAGGTGTGTGCTCAAAAAAATCGATATGGCAATATATTGTTGCGGGCCTCTTTACATTACACGTATCGATACTTAGGTGTCAGAATCAATATTGCACACTAATTTCTAAATAGGCAGTTAACCACTCGTTGCTTGCAGGGCTGTGCAGCAGCAGCCTCTGAAGTTAATTGCTTCAAACTTGCACGTGCACTTAATTGCAAAGCAGCAGCACCAGGAGGAGAGAGGGGGAGAGCGAAGAAAAGAGACAATACGGCAGCGGAAAAGCAGTGAACTGTTGTTTTAAAACAGATTAAACATGTTAGACACTCATCTCAAGGTCTCATAAGACAAAAAATAAATAAGAAATCACCAAAATTACGTGCACTTACGGCGCCAAGCGAGCCACCCCCCCCCCCCCCTGCTCCGCATTTAAAATCGCAGATTTTCACGATTACGTAATCACGTGTTGTCAAACCGCCCTAGTATGGTATGTGTTTGTTGTAATGTTGTTCTGATACCGATAATGGTATCGGCAGAGGCCCCAATACTGCATTAAAACAGTGGTATCGGTGAGTACTAACAAGTAACATGCCGATACCATTCATTCTGACGCTAATATAGGACTTTGGATGCAGCAGCTTGTGTCTTGCTCATGCACGACATTCACTGATATCCTATCGGCCCTTGAAGACTTTGAACCAATGGCAGGACAGCTTTTTCATGTTGAGAAAAAAACAACAACTTAGGTATCGGTATGGTATCAGCATTGGCCGATCATTTTTGGCCATATTTTTATTGTTTAATACATCTCTTACTTCATGTCCAGGCCTTACTCTGCAACAAAAAAAACTGCACCTAGATATTAGGAAGTGTCTCCTCATATGAAGTTATTGATTAGCAAAATTGCTCCTCAACTAAAGTTATTTTGAGCCTTGCAAAGCATGCTACACAATATGCTGTAGGCCATTAAATGTTTTCTGAGTGTAAAATGAATGCAAAGTCAGTGGCAACCCTGGATGAACTCTGCAGCAAATGCATTAACACACCGTGAAAACCATTCAAATGCTTGTAAAATAGGTAGTGGTGCAACTTACCTTGTTAATGTTGCTTGCTTGCTGTGCTGCACTGAGCGTAGCATGTGCACCCATCTGCTGTCCTCCCTGGGTGAGAGTGTCTGCCAAAGCACTGCTTGCTCCTGATGCAGCTCCTTGCATCGATTGTCCCTGGTACTGCATGCCGACCACCCCTGCTCCTCGTCCTCTTCCAGCACCGGGCCCAAGTCCCCCGTTCATGACCTGCCCAGGTTGGGGCTGCCCACTCTGCGCCAACAGCCCAGAATGACCCTGGCTATTATTCATCAAGGCCTGATTGAAGCCTGGGTTGTTCATACTCATTGTTGAAGCATTGTTGTTGTTCTGTCCTGTGACTCCCGTTGGTGTTCCTGCTTTTTGGGCTTGAGGAGATGGATGATTGTTGGGAGAGCCTTGGCCTAGGGGGCTCTTACCCAAAGGTGTGCCAAGCTGAGACCCCATGCTTCCAGGTTGGGGGCTACCGGAGTTCAGTCCTACACCAGTGATCGTGGAGGTGCTACCAGCTCTTAGAAGCTCTGAGAGCTGCTTGTGTTTTGCAGCGGCATCTGGGAGCACAGTGGTACCACCAGGCCCACCAGACCCAGGTGCGGTACCTCCATTTGTAGGCATCCCGCCCATTAGGCTCAGGTCTCCATTGGGAATTAACTCATCTGGAAGGTCATCTTCTAAATCATCCCAAGCCAGTGATCCAAGATCTAGAAACGGAAATAAATGACTATTATAATTATCTGTGGTATTTGTTGTACAATTGAAAAATAAACATTTTTCTTAAATGCCAACCAATCAATATAACATTCTTCTAAATCTGTATATAGTTTGCACTAGGGGTCAGTGTTTCCCACACAATGTTAATACTTGGGTGGGTCTCCCAAGTAAACTGGCCACCACCCAAGAAGTTTTCAAGAAAACACTATTAGCGAAGAACAACAGTCGACAGTCGGCAAGTTTTCACTGTCACTCACATACTGAATATCCTGATATATCGTTGAGAAAATTTCTGACAATATATCGAATATCGTAGGTATCGTGAATTGTGATATTATCGTTATCATCGTGGCCACATATCACAGTATCGAATCGTAATTTACCCGTATCGTCCCACCCCTAATATAACGTGTCGTGTGTCAACGCATGGTGCGATTCACATGAGTTCTTGTAGCTCCGAGCTGCCTTCGTCATCAATGCATGAAGGCCTATTTCTACTCGCGCGCTCGTCAATGTGGCCGTGCCGCACACAGTGTGCCTGTATGCACACGTGCAACTCACATGCATTGTTTTGAAGTTGTGCTGCAGTTTTACTCCAAGTCAGGGGGTGTCGCTACGGCTGGCATTGGCTAGGACACTGCAGGATGGATTTTCCTCTGCATTTTACTATATGTCCAATTCTAGTAGCTGTAGCCATTTTTACTTTGCGAACCAAGGAACAAAACGACAACAATGGAGACCGTGAAACCATGCGTACTAGAACAAATAGACCTAGATGACCAGATGATGTGTTTAATTGTATTGCGAAATCGATCAAGAAGGCGGCGGCATAGGCAGTACACTGACATGTATAATAACCTGACTGCAAGTCGCCTCTCACAGCTGAAACCAGAGGGCGGCCATCTTGTGTTTCCATGTTATTTCTTCACTAAAAAACTGTTTTCAGTGCGTGTATTATGATAAGATCCCTGTATGAAGTAATGAGAGCCTGTTTGCATCGACCATTCAGAGTATATCATCTCAGTATGTATCATGAATCAATTCTCACTAAGGCAGGCTGAGTAAGTCATCACAACATGTGACTAAACGGAGATGATTAGTGCGACATTCTACGCGCTACAACAATTTGTGGCATGTGAGCGGCATGTGTTGCAGAGGTGCCGCGCACCAAAATGCGCCGGTCATGTGACGCAACGCTGCAGTTGTCACCTGTGCGAACGCTCGAGTATAAACAGGCCCAGAGCCCGTAATGATCACACTTTGGCACACACAGCATTGGTGAAATAAACAACGTAGGACAATATCAGTCTCAGCCTACGGGCACTGAGCGGTATACAGCATAGCCGGTTTTCGATACTGTCTGGGACGGAGCCAAGAAGGGGTAGGCTTGGAGTATGGGGAGCGAGACAGTTGCCGTGTCTGGTGAGTGTATTCATTCGTTTACAGATGTTGAACTGAGAGATTAGCATTTTGCAGCCAAAGTGGCACAACCATAAGCCACCAGACTGACTTGCAATGTCCTTTTTTTCTGTCATCTGAGGAAGAGCTCCTCCTTTTCTCTGTTTGAAGCAACCACCCCTCTAAAAGAACATGTTTAACAGTTAGAGTGCAAATTTTCAATTTGCAGTGCACCTGCTCACCACTTATGTGCACCCCTGACTACATGGGCAATATAAATGTCATTATTCAAGTTCATCACTCCTAACATACCTATAAGTGGCTTATCATGTCACGAAACAGAACATTTCTAAATGACCCTGCCATCTGGCACTACCGCATGTGTTCATTGATATTCAGAGAAGAGTCCAAAATGTAATGAGGACGCTTACCCTACTAACGTCTCTAAATAAACAGTGATTGCGGAAAAAGCTTGTTTAAGGCTTAAGGGACTATCAATCTTTTTGCTCACTCACACTCAGCCCCTCCTTTGAAACCAACAGACACATGGATGCCTGGCACAACATTCATTTCTTAACAGAGATACACATACACTCTGAAAGCTTGCCTGCAGGCTCTCTCTGGCTGTGAACCAAAAATGCAAAGCAATGTTTTGGTTGGGTAGCACCACATGCAGCTCCAGGAGAAGGGGGACAGCAGTCTCACTAGGATCCACTAGGAAATTGCTATTTTTGTTCAAATTCACTTATATCCAATTCAACGTTGCACATTCGTCATTATCACATTTGCCATGTTACATATATGACAATTCAAAATTCTTCATTCCAAGTAAGACTTTCACAATTGATATATCATTTGTTTTAACAGGCATTTGAAATGAACAAGAAACTCAAAATATGAATTGTAAGCCATATCTTCCAGCCCTACCAGTTGATTGTCAGACACCGAGGCTTTCAAAAAGGGAGTCCTGGCCTCTTGACTAAGCGCCAAACAGCTCTATAATGCCAACTGTTCCTCTCTAACCTCTCTCTTTAGAATGTAAATTCTTTCTCCTCAATTTTTATTTTTATTTATAGACATCAATTAAATTTTACAACCTGTCAGCCTGATTTCCCACTAGAGTATTCCAATTTTTAAATAATGTCTATGCAATGACAGAGCATCTGGTAAACCTGTGTATAAATAAGCCCAATGGACATTTGGGGAAAACAGTTAAAGGGACTGAAGGTCTGAAGGAGACCCAACATTGCAACAGATGGCACGAATAGAGAGGCAGGCATTGCATGTTTGCTCTTCCCAGAACAAAGGCTTGACTGAATAAAAACTACACTGAACACGGAATATTTCTCAGCACGCCCGGCAGGTTGCGGTTCTGGAATAAAACAGAACTAGAGGATAATTGGCTCCTGGCAGCTTTGATTCTTCTCAAATATTTCAAAGTTAATTTGCCTCTTTAAATCTCAACATGTTTCTTGGGACCTGGTTGACTAAGTGCAACAAAACGTTTGATTGTTTTGAGATCACGCCACAATAGTTTAGCAATTTCAAGAGCACTGCATCCCTCTGAGAGACTTTTTACCATTTTTGACTTTTCCAAGTCATTTAAATCTCTTTTTTTTCCCGCCCATTTTACTTGAGGAAAAGAACCTGCTTAATATTTATGCACACCTTGATGTAGGAGGGTGTTGATTACTTCGGCCAAAATATCCCACATTACACAAATATACATTACCGAGTTTGATTACAGAAGTGTGTGCGGAGTGTTATAATTGATTGCAACTAGGGGTGGGCGATAATCATCGATATTATTAACTTTGCTTTCACGATGTCCAACTTGACATTACTGAGTTTTAATACTATTACTAAATGGGGGGGTGGAAGTCTCAATTGATTGGCTGCAAAGTAGGAGGAAGTGATGAAAGTTCTCATTCGGCGAATCAGCATGCATAGACGGCAGAGGAGGAAGTAATACGTCTTCATTGTGCAAATCAGCGGGCAGGATTCAGTCATTTGAGGAAGACAGGACGCAAGTGTTTACAAGTGAGTCGTCCTCTGCTCTGCCTTTGCAGTCTTTGTCTTCCTCACCACCAGAGTCATCCTACACACTACCATGCTATGCTGTCTGGCTACACTCTCACCTACCACTACTTTGCAGTCGCTAATCTCCTTCAGATTACACCGTCTAAACAAGATGTAGTCTACCTGTGTACTGCTAGCTCCACTCTTGTAGGTCACCCCATGTTCCTGCCTCTTCTGGACGAAAGTATTCACGACAGTCATTTCCATTCTTTTTGCAAAGTCAACCACCATCTGTTCTTCTGCGTTCCTCTCCTGGATACCAAACTTGCCCTTCACCTCCGTTTCCTGCACCAACGTATCCATTGAAGTCTGCACCAATGACAACTCTCTCACTTCTAGGGATGCTCTGCATCATTTCATCAACGTCCAACCAAAAGTTCTCCTCCTCCAGCTCACATCCTACCTGTGGCGCATACCCACTAACAACATTGATCATCACACCTTCGATTCCTAGCTTCAGGCTCATCACTCTGACACTCTTTTCACCTCCAGGACGTTCCTAACAAACTCCTCCTTCACGATAACTCCTACTCCATTTCTCTTCCTATATACACCATTAAAGAATAACTTGAAGCCTGCTCCTAAACTTCTAGCTTTGCTCCCTTTCTACCTGGTCTCCTGAACACACAGTATGTCCACCTTCCTCCTCTCCATTATGTCAACCAGCTCTCTACTTTTTCCTGTGTATTTTTGCTGTCACGGCGACGGTGAGTAATGACGAGCAATAATCATTTCGTCCGCCCTAAATTTCATTCATGAAATTGGACGACATATGGCCACATTACAGACCTATTTAGCCTCAAAATATATGACAGCTAAAATTTGTCAGCCGCTGCCGCATACTTGCGTGTACACTCAGTTTACAAAAAGCGCGACGCTACGGCAGCCGAAAAGTCATAACTCACAACGGGGAAGTGTTGTTTTACAACGATCAAACATGTTAAGACACTCGTCTCAAGGGTCAAAAAAATAAATCAACAAAATTACGTGCACTTATGGCACCAGGCTTTAGTTGCAGCTGTGACGTTCCTGCTCTCCCGCCCTCCAGGGTTTTTCCTGTGTACAAAATTCAGAAGCGGCCACCTCCACCTAATTTGCTTGCCACCTCCAGCCTGAGTCACTGATATCGCTCAACACAGCGCTCCAGCTGTGTTGATTGAGCTCGGCAGCAACGCATTTTAACTAGTGATGCACGGAAAATTCATCCACCGAAAGTTTTCGGCCAAAAATAGCTATTTTTGCCATTTTCAGCATTCGGACGAAATAAATTAAAGCCGAAAGAATACGGCCGAAATATGATGTTGTGGTGACGCAACCAGAAGAAGAAAAAAACATTTCAATTTATATTGTGCTTTGTTAAAATGCCAGTGCTAAATAAATATTTTATAATAATATTATAATTTTAATTTATTATAATAAATGCAATGATAGACTGAGATGGTTTGGACATGTCCAGAGGAGAGATAGTGAGTATATTGGCAGAAGGATGCCGAGTTTCCAAATGCCAGGCACAAGGTCTAGAGGAAGACCAAAGAGGGGGTTTATGGATGTAGTTAAAGAAGACATGAACGCAGTTGGTGTGAGAGCAGAGGATGCAGAGGACAGGGTTAGATGGAGGCAACTGACCGGCGTTTTGGTTTTCGGCCACGCATTTTTCATTTTCGGCCAAACATTTTCATTTCGGTGCATCCCTAATTTTAATTGCAGTGACAGTGTTGCGCCATTATGGGGGCGCTGAATCAACAGCAGTTCACCGGAAAGACCTGAAGCAACAACTGAAAAAGAAACCGCTTTTCTTCTTCTTTTTTTTACTTTAATGTACCGAAGAAAAAAATTCCTGGTTGTGAGGCAGAGGTGGCATGCTCCAGCCAAGACGCTTGTGCGCTTCCACTTTTTCACTGGCATTCCAGTGGCCGTGCTTAATACTTTGGCTAATGCTAGCACCATTGCTACCTTTCAACAGTAAAAAAGTAACCACTTACCACTATCTCCAGGTGACTACAAGATGCTGTGTGTGACTTTGCAGTATGTTCCCGAAGCCGATTGAAATGTATTTATTTAGGTTTTAAACGTTGGTGAATATGTGAATGTGCGGATTTTATCTCATTCGCTGACATCTATTTGAGAAAATTTCAAAATTTTCAATACCCACAAGATATTATGTTCAGTAATTATATATAAAACCGAATCTGCCAAATGACAGACTAGACTTCCTCCTTTCTGCCTTGTCCCGTTCTTTTATAAGTGACAGTAGAAAAATGTAGGTTGCACAAATTACAGCCGTTACTCCCATGGACTCTGAAACTGTGTTTATTTCGTATAAAATTGGGCAATGATGTCATCTACTGGTGGTTGTGCATCAGTAAAGTCGTTTCCAAGTTTGACATTTACAGTGGAGCATAATCCGATTCTCTCCCACCTGGCCCAGTTGAAAAGAATGTAATTGACAAGTATACTTGTCAAAGGCAGTGAATTAAGTGTGCCGCACTGTGTCCTACTCCTAATACAAACGCGTCATCCACATCGCACGCCTCCGTACCCGCCCGTGCAAACTACATTGATTATTAAGTGCAATCGCACCGCCAGAAAATGCTCACCCTGCGTTTAATGCAGCATTAGCCAACATGTCTGCGGTGTAGACGCATTTCAATTGATATTGTGCTTCGTTAGAATGCCAGTGCTAAATAAATATTTTATAATATTATAATTTTAATTAATTATAATAAATGCAATGATAGTAAAAAATTGGCTTTTTTTTTCTCGTCGTTTCGGTTTTCGGCCAAGAGTTTCTCATTTTCGGTTTCGGCCCCCAAAAATTATTTTGGTGCATCCTTAATATAAACAATTGTTTAGTGCAGAAGAAAATGGTGGTGTAGAGCAACAAGGATGGTGGATGCAATTGGACTACAAAAAGCAGGTCTTTTAAGGTAAGATCCCCATTTGCAAAATGTCTAAGGTTCCTTGTTCCTCCCCTTAGATTTCAATGATTGCACCAAGTTGTGACAACATGCATTGTCAGCATCAACCCTTTAAGAATGGTAGTTTCTACGGAGGCCCAGCGACGCAACCCCGCGGGTCTCAGGTTCAGCAACGCAAAAGATGTAGATTGAAATGAATAGAGCAGTCAAATCGACGGTCGTGGAGGTAAAGTAATAATTACTCCTAAATATTTCTCGATTTTTAATTCAACAAAATGGCAGCACATACATACATACACACATATACATATACATATATATTAGGGGTGTTAGAAAAAATCGATTCGGCAATATGTCGCGATATTACAGCACGCAATTCTTGAATCGATTCAATATGCGGCCGAATCGATAATTTTTTTCTGGAAATATTCAACAAAACGTCTTACTTAGGGTTAGGATTCACACATTTAGCATGGAAGAATGTTATATTAATGGAACATTAAACCTTAATATTTTATTTCAGTGCTGTTCAAACATGAAACAGACTGCAACCTGTTAAATGCCGTGGCTTACTTATAAGCCTGAATTTTCATATGAATAAATACATTTTCATACAAATCTTACAGCGTACATGTACAAGTTTACTGATTTGTATTTTCCAAATTTGAGTTTAAAAAAAATGCAATAATTAATTTATAGATTCTTATCGGGATTAATCGGTATCGAATCGTGACCTATGAATCGTGATACAAATTGAATCGCCAGGTAGTAGTTAATTCACACCTCTAATATATATATATATATATATATATATATATATATATATATATATATATATATATATATATACATACATACATACATATATACACACACATACACACACACATACACATATATACACACACACATATATAGAGAGAGATGAAAAATCAGGAACATCATTGATCTATGTAAACAGAGTAACAACAAATCCAATTTTGAGAACCATCAAAATGACTGCTCTGGGAGATCTACTGTTAAACCAAAATTTAAAACACACACACACCTTTTGTCTTGCTTCCATTTTCACTAGGTTACAAAAAGCTTAATTCTCGCATATTAAAAAAAAACCACAAGCAGGCTCTACAGTAAATAAAACAAATGTATTAGTAGCAGATGTCATTTTTATTATATGTTGAGCGTCGCTAAAAATGGATGGCGGGCCATAGTTTGGACACAACTGATATAGGCTGTTAAGAAATTATAGTAAAAAAAATGCGTAGAGCAGGATTCTAACCAGTGACCTCGCAGTAACAGGGAGACTGCCTTAACCATTATTCCACTAGCTAATACACATTCCCTGGTGCAAAATTGTACTTGTAGTGCTCCTGTGACAAACTAGCACTTGGAGGAGAGTTGGTAAATACCCTCTTGGTTCTTTTTCTTTTCTTTTTTAAACCATGATACAGTATAAACCTACAAACACCTTTTGTTTTGCTAACATTTTTGCGGGCTTCTCAAAGGCATATTTCTCTCAAATAAACAAAAACAGGCCGCATTTTTTTAAATGGCCTTTAATAATGGGCACACCTGTGCAATAAATGTGTTGCACTGCGTGAGGCAAATGATGGTCACACAAGGTGAAGCCACTGGCTGTTTTACTGCCACCGGATCTCCACAATACATACAAGTTACAACTTATCTCGGCAAGGGAGAAGCGCCAGATACAGTCAGATTTGTGAATATTATTTGAGAGAAATACGCTATTTACGAACATATTAAGTGTTACATCTTTGAGTCCAGCTCTTGAAAATTGGTAACAAAAACACGTGTTGCGTTCATATTTGTTGTTCATAGTAGAAACGCTCACAGCTACGAGACGTTACACTGTGTAAACGGCAAGTGATTATGCACGGACAACACCCATACCAAACATGCAATTAAAGTGTCGCCATGCAGGTATTATTCATTCGTTAATGCCAGGCTTGAGCGTTACTACCAAGCATTCCAGTACACATGCATGGCCTGTCAACATGAACCCAACCCGCAAGCGTGCTGGCAATATTTATCGAAAGACAGGCATTCCAAACACTTAATAACGGTCATGGCAATCAAACGGGAACGTTTGTGAGGCCTTTTTACCTGGTCCATCAGACGCTGACAGGGCAGGTGAATTCAATTTCGGCCGCTTCGAGCTCGGGGGTCCGACGTCCAGCAGGTTTTCAGCCATGATTATCTTCTCCCCAACTGGTCAGTTTCGACGAGAACCGCAATTATTATGTGGCAGGCAAGTTGGTCGCTCAAGCCCGAAGCTTTCCGGCTAGCACATTAGCGAGTTGACAGCCTGCTAACGTTAGCTAACTGACTAACAGCTAGCTTGGACGCCAGCTATCAGCTAAGTTAACAGCTAGCGTTAGTTAGCTACTCCGTGCTGTGCGAGTCGGTGTCTTCAAAAGAGATGCAATAGCGCCCCGCTCCGCCACCGCCATTCACCCCATGATAATCCAACACACAACACCCACATTATTAGCATTAAATAACCCAAATTAAAAGATTCCCCATTAAAAGATCGAACTTGAAGACGTCGATCCAACGAAATCAGGTGAACTGCTGCATTCCGATGAAAAGGTCGTAAATTCTAGATGTTCAAAGTACCCATTTTGCGTGACGTCAAATTTCTTCATGCAAAAAAAAGCCAGACGCTCCGCAAAAATGCACGGCTGCACAAAAATGGGGAAATTTTGCAATTCACTTCGAAAGCCACGGTCCGATCCCAGCTTGCGAACGATAAACAATACTGCTCCCGAACGGCGACAGGGCTGAATCGCCGCACTCTGAAGGGGAAATCGGATATACCGAGCGTTTCTGTCCGACGACCACCGATCCAATTTCCTTTTTTTTTTTCGCACAAAATGTCTCCGAGTCGATGTTAAGATTTCATTTTCGGGGGGAGGGTGCTGTCATAGCGCGGAAAGCATGCTCGATTTCAACGTTAAACCCAGTGTTGGACCGAAATCCCTATTCCGAGCCACAACAAGATGGCGGCTGTTGATTCCTTCGATACAAAAAAGTTTTTTTCTTTTCCAGATCGGCTGTGAAGGGGGAGGGGCCGTGCAATCACGCCCTACGTGAAAACACTACCTTGCTTAACCACGGTCGGCGCTGCAGGACTGTCAAAAAAAATACATGCACGTCATTACCTGGATTAATTGGTCGAAAGCAATTTAAAATACGGGTTCTCAACTCTTGCCACTCTGTGCCCCCCATTTCCTATTTTTGCTAGGCGTCAGTTAAAGTATATTGTTTAAAAATTTCAGGTGAAATTGCACCATTACGTTTACAGGAGGACTTACTTTGACCTTTTCTAAACTTTTGAACGCACATTTCACTGCACAACTTTTCACAATTTATTTTGCGCAATCCACGAAAAGGGTCCATAAAGGTCATGGCATAATACTAAGTGGTATCGAAACAGTTGTTTTCATAATGCTGTACACATTTTGAGATCGAGACCAACATGACATCTAACAACTGATGAACAACTTGGATTTGAATTGGTGAGGTATTGTTGACAACACCTCGCCTTATCAACATTTCATGCATTACGCACCTATCGTGAATTTTGCCTTTCGATTCAATGTTGAGAGATGAGGAAATTGTGCAAAAAGGTACTGAAACATTAAACTATTGGACATGTGCATTCAAAAGTGTAGAGAAGGTCAAATTAAGTTCACCTGTAAAGAATACAATCCATTTTAGGTTCATCCCCAAATTTCACCAATAATATCCTTCACTTTTTGTGAGTTATGTATTTTATATTTTATATCTATATGCTGACAATTTCATGTGCAAATAAAAACCTAGTAAAATTAAGTATCTACAGTTGCAGAAAATACAGATACAAATTTTTCACTTACAGTATTCTGTATCTTGGTACAGATGTTTTTCTTTTTAGGAAAGTCCTTTACCTAATATGTTAACAGAGGCATACTGAATTTGTGGATACATTTACCGTAATAATGTTCCGGGTGCATGCCTGACAAAATGTTATTTTCCAAATAAAAGGCCTGTCTGACTGGGATGGCAGATCCTCAGTTTATAGCAGAGTTTTCTGCTCCTACGACAAAGACATAATACAAATGTCTGTCGTAAAGTCATAATTACAGAAAATATTGTATAAAAACACTTGTAGGCCATGAACATATATCAAATGAAAAGCAGTATGTATGTCGGGTCCTGTCTCACCATTTGAGAATTGCTATTTTAGAATTTAATCTCACACTTCTACATTAATGTAGAATTACTATAGTCAAATGGTCATTTTGAAGCAAACCAACCTTCCAATCTCTTCTTTGTTGAAAAACGTGAATAATCAACAGCAACAATCACATCTAAGTTCATAAAACTCAGGCAGAAAATAATTTGGTCAAACAGTTTTATACACACTCTACGTTAACGTTTAAAAAAAAAATAAAATCAAAAATCAAAAACGGTCTTTTGAGATAGATAAAAAAACATTAGAACAAAGTGGCAATGCTCATAATTGAAATGAAACCAACTTTATACAGTGTTCACAACAATTTAGTCTGCTTGCAGGTTTATTTCAATCATACTGAAAAATAAGGAGTAATGAAAATCATAACATTCACACTCAAATAGGCACGCATTGCATCGCTTTTCATAGTTTTATGGCAAAATCGAACACATGCTCATGTATAAAAATAATTACGTGACAAACTGATTGCATATGTACAAACATCGAGTGCTTTGTGCAAAATGTGTACAGATAATGATCATGTGTTGATATAAGATAATGTGCACAAAACATACATAATACATCTCATGAGCATCAAACCAACGCATGAAGGAAAAAGCATAGTTGTCAAACAGCTCTCATTCTTGCCCCAGTGTACTTTAAATACAAATTCACTGAAATTAAGGGGGAATTATTGATAACCTTTCCAGATTCATTTGACAGATTGGCATTAAGTAGTTGCGTTGATTTAACAAGTGCTGGCAAAATGCTGATTTTGCTTGTTCTTTATTTTGCTGGCCCAACAAAATGTGGTGACTAATTTGTGTTCAATACAAGCGTTTTTTTTTCTTTGAAGGGGGAGGGGGGGTCAAATAAACAAAGGCCACTTCACTTCTTCTGCAAAACAGCTTTTGCAATACACACTATCAATCAATAGTGTCCTTTAGATGAGCAAAACTGAGTGACTTGAATAATCCTGTGTTGCAATGCTGGTTAGAGTTATCCAATACATTTTCTCATTCTAAACATTTGTCAAATGAGTGCGGCTGAAATGAATAGTGTGGAGCAAACATTTGTAAAATTTAACATATTGTGTATGTAACAAGGAGTCAAGATGTCATGTGTCTATAACACCCACCATACATGTTCAAAATTTCGATTTGTCACAGTTCAATATTAGCTCATTACCCAATAGTCATACTTTTACAGCCACAATAATAACAAAAAAAATTTTTTAATGGGGGTGAGGGGGCAAGCTGTTTTTGAGGGGTAACTCCGAGTTGGGCTCTGTGAAGAACAAGGTTTTGTGATGTATATTATACTTTTATTCATATACTGCATGGTTTCCCCCAGTGCTTTATAAACCTGGCGGTAATACCAGATTTAGCTGATATATGAAAACATTTGAATTATTTTATTTTAGCTGATATATGAAAACATTTGAATTATTTTATTTATTTTTACATTAGCTGTGGAATTTGTTCATTCAAGAGACTTACTGCAACACTGCAGCTTTAATTAAACTGAAACAGGGTGACCCAGTAACCTGATATTCTCATTCTGCATGGTCGCAATTGTATTGAGAGGCAAAAAGTTGACAGTGAGAAAATAAGCAAAGTAGACAAGGCTTCAAACCCATAAAGCACTTTTGTGTGACTCCCGACTATTGCGTCTCCAAAGTTTTTATACTGCAGAGAAATGTACTTGCATTGTAATGAGTAATTGCTACATACTGCTCTAGCCTACAGAGTATTTTGTTCAGAAGGCACTAGTAGTACAGTTTGGAGTGCACAAGGGCAAAGGTACTGAATACGATAAAACATTTCTAACAGTTTCATTAATTCTGCATTTTTAGATTTCCCGACAAGCACTAACTTAAAGAGAAAGTCAACCCAAACATTTTCTTTATTTTCCTATGGTGGCCGGGGCTCAGGAGGTTGAGCCGGTCATCCGGTAATCAGAAGATCTGCACCGCTGTTCAATTCCCAAGTCATGTGTCGTGGTGTCTTTGGGCAAAATACTCCACACACTTTGCCACATTGTGCCACCCACACTAGTGTATGGATGGTGCAAATGTTTGGTGGTGGTCTGAGGGGCCGTAGGCGCACACTGGCAGCCACGCTTCTGTCAATCTGTCCGAGGGCAGCTACATATGTAGTTTACCGCCACCAGAGTGTACGTGTATGAATAAAGTATCCATTGTGAAGTGTCTTTTATATAAATCTTATTTACAATAATATTTTCTATGCTCCCCCACTAGTGTAAACACGGTATTCTGATGAACATTGTTTGAAGAATATGAGTTAAGCAGCAAAATCCACCCGTTTTTATCCTCTTCAGGGGGCGGCCATTTTGCCATTTGCTGTTGACTGAAAACGACATCGCAGTTGCTCAGGTAATGACCATTCATGGCTCACCTGTTTTCTGAAGCTGAGCCGTAGTTAGTCATTACCTGAGCAACTGTGATTGTAATTTTCAGTCGACAGTAAGTGGCAAAAATGGCCGCTCCCTGAGATGAAGAAAAGCGAGTGGATTTTGCTGTTCAACTCAAATTCCACAAACACAATATTAATCAGAATGCTAGTGGGGGCACATACAACATACTTTTGCAAATACATTTTTGGGTTGACTTTCCCTTTAAATGACTATTTTTGGATTAACTGGTTCTGCATCGTATTATGTAAATTTAATAGACATGTATTTTTTTAAAGACACAATTGTGTGGAATTAAAAGGCAACATATTGTTTGAGTGTGTAATTACCCTCTTATCAATGTACTGCAATAAATTCAACAGTGGCCCTGTGGCAGATTGATTTCCTTTTGTGCCTCATCGCTGTCATTATATCTGCATTATTGACTCTCTCTCACGCATAAAAGAAAACAAGTGCTTCATTTGACACAAGACGTCACCACGCTAACCGAGGCAGGCTGTTTGTTAATGCAGGGTTGAAAAAAAAACTGTCACTTATAAGAATAAATGTAGATATACTTGCACAAAAGCAGGTTTCCCCTCTTAACATCCAACCATCTATTCTCAGCATTCTAACATACATTTGGAAAAGAAAACTCCCCACAAATACACGCATACCTTTAGGCACCACAAAACAACTAATTTAGGCTACGGCGCACCTAAATATCACACAATTAAAGTGGCACAATATTTAAGTCTATTGATACAGTAGAGGCCCCCCTCAATTAAGAGGCTGTGTCCCACACGTTTAACAACAATCACACAGAATAATGAAGGAGAAGACACTGAAATATTGAATAAATAGAACAGGAGAACTGACCAATGTGTTATTTTCCCCTTCCAAGGCGATATCTGAATGTTCTGTGCTTTGATTCTCCAATGTGAACAATCTTTTTCTACATAGCGATTGCCCCTCACAGTCCCACTTGATGTACTTACTGACGACTCCACTCGAAATCTTTTCAATACCATACTTTGAATGCGAAGATGACCGTTTTAAGTTGTTCACCGCATACGTTGATGTAATTTGTTACAATTCCGACTTTTGCATATTTAGTCAGACTGCAAAGAAGTGGAGTTTGTTGTGTGACCGTTACCTTTGAACTTCAACGAGTTTCAATCAACCATTTCACAGGCCCCCAAAAAAGTGAGTGTTTCATGCCCATATAAAAGATCTTGGGTCACAGTATCAAGTCTAGTTAAAGTGCTTTCCTGCCATTTGTGTTGATCTCCCTTTTTTCCCTAATTTAAGCGTAAGAAGATTTTATTTTGTGCTTTTGATTTGACTTTGTGAGCGAAAAATCTTTTCTTTTTTTTTTTTTAGCTATTTCACTTCTAAAAACAAGTGGTCGAGGAAAAAAAAAACATTGTGCAAGACCTGTGCTTAAACGTGCATTTCCAACAAAATCTAATTTATGCAGCCTGTTTTGTAGCATATTCTCTTAAAACGCGAGCACAAGTGAATACTGTATATAGCCCTCATGTCAAAGTAGAATACATAGAAAAAATTAACACTGCTTCATGTGATTCCCTCATTCTTCCCGTAGTTTCCTGCTCAGCCTGTAATGCTGCATTGGCACCTATTATTATGAATCTAAAATGATTTTCCCTTAAGTAAGATCACGTTAGAATGATATGGCACAACAATTGTTTTTTTGTTTTTTTTTGCACTGAAAATAAAAGTTGTTAAGAAACCACAGAGTATTTGGCAGTCTACATGTTATGGACTAAAAAAGAAAAAAAACACGTAAAGATTGCTAAAACTTTGTTCGGTATTCATATTTGTTTCTATTGTAGTCCTGAAGGCACTTAATAACAATGTGAATACAAAAAAATACCAACAAAATATGGTTTTCCCCCTTTTGCCCGTCATCCTTCTTCTCTACTGTGCTCAACACAGGTTCAGTCTACTGAAACATTTAATTCCATTCAACAACGTATGTAGCGATTTTCCTCTTTTACCTCAACCGTTTTTCCTCTTCTTCATGACTTGCCAAGAGGGGCATCCTGCCTGGACCAGCAAACAGCCCTGGAGTGATCGATAGCAGCTCGGGGCAGCAGTGGGACAAAAAATAAAAAAGACAAAATAAAAAACGGGATGGGGAATTAGAAGGATCAGAGGCGGGCGTAGAACTCCTCATTGAGTCTCGTTAGCTCATCTGCCTCTTGTATGCCAATGTACTCTCCTTGACTTGACTGCACCCGAGAGGGCACTTGTGCACCTTTTGATGTGGCAGGGTCAGAGGTGGTGCGAAGGAAATGATGGTCTTTGGTGGAGGATTCCCCAGCTTGGTGTGAAGGGTCCCTATATCCTTCTTTCCCCGCTTCTGCGGATGAAGTCAAGATGGTCTTGGGCCTTACTGCAATTTGTAAGTTTGGTGCAAGTGTGGACGGAGATGGAGGAGGCTGGGGGGCAGCTGATGGAGTGTTTGTCAATGACGAGGGTCCTACCCTGGCACTGAGCTCCTGCTGATCTTGGCACATACACTCCCCATTTTTAGGGAACAGAAAGGTCCTCATTTGGCCTTTTCCCTTCACATTCACAGTACCTCTATAATCAAACTCCAAGCCCATGGCGCTGAGCACAGCGTGGCTTTCTTCGCTCACCTGCACCCGACACTCCACGCCGGTGGAGTCCATGCGGCTGGCAATGTTGACCGTGTCTCCCCAGATGTCGTACAGCAGCTTAGTGGTGCCGATCACCCCCGCCGTCAGCGGCCCGTGGTTGAATCCGATGCGGAGCTTAAAACCGAAGCCCAGCATGTTCTTGTTGAAGTCGTCCAGGACTCCCATCATTTCCAGGGCAAAGTTGAAGAGTGCTCGCAGGTGAGCGTGCGGAGAATCCTCTTCATTCTCCGCCACTTGCTGGACATTCAGTCCAGATGCCGCCATGTAGGTGGCGCCGATTGTCTTGATTTTTTCCACGCTCTTGAATTCGGGTTTCCGAAGGAGCTCGTCAAAATCTCCTATTAACTCATTGAGGACGCGGTAGCACTCTTTCCCACCCTCGTAGCTCTCCTCATAGAACTCACTGAAGTTTACAATACTGGCAAAGATCACGCCCACATTGTCGTGGTTTTTGGAGTAGCTCTGTGTTACCTGGAACAATTAAACAACAAAGTTTTAGAAGTTTGTACTTAAAAATGTTACTTCATCAAAATGTCATTTCTTAAAGAGGAAGTCAAACTTAAACATTTCTTGACAATATGTTATATGTGACCTTACTAGTCTAAACATGACATTGTGATGAATATTATGTATGTAGAATGAGTTATGAAGCAAAATCCACCCGTTTTTATCCATCTCAGGGGGCAACCATTTTGCCACTTGCTGTTGACTGAAGATTACATAGTTGCTTAGGCTCAGGCAACGACCAATCATAGCTCACCTGTTTTATGAAGCTGAGCTGTGATTGGTTGTTACATGAGACCTGAGCAATTGATCCATTGTTTTAAATTTTTTACGACAAAAAAAGTTTTTCGTTTTTACCTTGACTAGTTTCGGTGTCGACTGCCACCTTCCTCAGAAGCTGTCAAACTGACAGTTGTGACGTGTCCTCTTATCTTATCTTAAGTGAGCAATTGATGTCATTTTCACTCAACATCAAGTGGCAAAATTATGTTTTGATTTGATTTGATTTGAATATTCTGACATTGATAAATAAAAATAAAAAAAAAAAGCTGGATTTTGCTGCTTAACTCATATACCACTAACTCAATATTAACCAGAATATCGTATTTAGACTAGTGGGGCTGCATATGCTGCATTCGAGGATGGTTGGAAGTTGGACTTTTCCGACTTCAAACCAGGAAGTGTGTACAGGAATGCCCCATTGAACTCGGAAATACCACTTGCGAAGTCAGGGGGGAAAAAGTGCCCCGACTTCACTGATGGACTACAATGTGACGTCACTCTACAATGGCGACCCCTTTGCAAACACAAACCGTGAATGGTTAAACATAATTTACTCGAGTACAAAACTAGATAGATATATCTTCATTCATAAATATTCGACATAACTCCACGTAACACGACGTACGTAACAGTATGCCGCTAACTCCCTGCATGAAATTATACGGTGAACTACAGTACTTAACTGTATTAAACACTTATGAAATAAGATAAAAACAACAAATGAAGCAAAATTGCGACAAGGCAAGTTTGCTGGAGGTCAGAATGACTTTTCAGGACCAAAATAAAAAACAAATCCGCCATTTTGGTTGTTTATTTTCGACTCGAACGCTTTCAGGTGGGAACAGGGAAAAAACACTATTGTCAAGAAATTACTAATTACTAATAACCAATGATGTAAAGAGTGATCTGTCATCTAAAACATGTTTAAAAAGTTTAATACTTTAAAGACTATCCGCTGATGTCCAAACATTTTTGTGTGACATTTTTGACAAAAACCTTGAGTTGGTCAGCGACGTGGATGGGGATTATGTTGCCAAGTAACCACTCTGCCTGGTCCCGCATCGTCTGAATCTTGGAGCGGTGCTTGTCAGCCTCCACGTTGCCATGGTAATGCAAACGGTAGCTGACCTCAAACTCTCGGTTGAGGAACCAGACGAGGAGAAGAAGCAGAAAGAAGGCAAGAACCGCTTCTGGCACCAGAAGATCATGAGGTCTTAGAGAAGTTGCATGGTCTGATTGTGAAGACCCAACATTTTGTAATGTGGAGACGTTCAATCTGAGGGGAAAAATACACGAGAATCATAATCAAGTCATAAATGAGTGCCTGGAAAAAAGTGGTGTCGAACATCCCTGGAAAAACCAATTTAATATCAAGCTTAACTTGTAACTTGAATTAATCTTCTCACAATTATGTTTTTCTCTTTGCCCTCACTGAAAACCAAATAACATTCAAAACTCAGTGAACAACATAATTAACTAAAGCAGTTTAGTTTACGGTTTCCATTGTCAGAAGTTATTAAATAAATGTGTGCTACTTATTGGAACTTTCGCAGCAGTACCAACAGTGGAGCTAAACCCAAATTGATCAGTCAGCAGAGAATCCATACTATTTGTTGACACATTGACAAAGCTACCATTGTACATGTGCAACCTGCTAGGCGCAGATCTGGGTTTGCTGTTCCAAATCGTACTGTAGCAAACTGTAATACATTTTATGGACAGATATTTTTATGTGCATGTTCAACAACAAGCTTATATCATAGGTGATTGTGACATCATTGTGAAAAATGTTTTACAAGTCATTCTTTTTCAAAACTACACTTAAATAAATAAATAAATACAAATAAATAAACATCTTCATGGCCATGTTGTTCTATCATCAATGACACTCTTGTGAAAAAGACAGAAACACAAAAATCGTTGAGAATGGCCAGGAAAATCAGCTGTCCCAAGTTTAACACATTATACCATTCCGCATGTGTCGGGTCAATCAACAGTGCATGCTGGATGTGTCATTACCAACAAAAGTGACACTTAGCAGCCATTACTGGTGGTGCACAGAAAGTGTGATAAGGACAAAGGGGTTGGGCGGAATAATAAGACTGAGTAAAAGCCAGCTGTAAGCTGCAGTTATGAAAACTATAAAAAGCAAGCCATTGAGCTGTTGACCCTGGAAATGTCACTAGTCCATCATACACCTCTGTTCCCATGGAGACACTCACCCATGAACTGGTAAGTTGTTATTACTGGAGCTGAAAGAAGAAAGCATTGTCAGAACAGCAATCACGTAACACACACATTTGTCCAAACAAACTATGACACCAATAACAATACAGTATTATCAATTATACAAATAATTTTAACTTTGATAAAAACTGATGTGACTGAGGAAGAAAAATTCTATGCTTTTTACATACAAAACTCACACAATTTAGCTAAGCAGTAATGCTAGCTTTATCAAAAAATTTAACTGGACTACTTTCGGAATTACAGCCTACATTCACAGGAGGAAGTAGATTTCTTGGCATGGATGTCAGCGCAATGCCCCCTTCAAATTTCGCAGAATTTCTATTTTACAGTTGGTGGGATATCGCAAACATATGCACCAGTACCTGTGCAAGGGGCTATAGAGCAACAGCAACATGGCAATCCCAGTAGCAGTGGCCAAGACCGAACGCATCCAAAAACTGAGTTGACAGAAGTTGCAGTACTGGATGATGGCGATGATAGTGGCGCAGCACAAGAACATTGTCAGCTAGAGAAAAGAGGATATAATAAAGAAATTAAAACCATTACTAACCTCATTGATTTCAGAACTTCTTTTCTTAATACTAAGGCTGTCAGTTTAACGCGTTAATCTAGATTAATTAATTACGCACAAATTTGTGCGTTTAAAAAAAATACAGCAATTGATCGCGAGTGTAACGTCAATGCGCAAGCGTTTGAAATTTGGCCCATCAAAGTGCCCGTAAGGCTGCAGAGGCGCGCCACTACCAGCATTGACAACAGCAGACATGGACGCGAGTGCAGCACAGCCAGGAGAGTGAGGCAAATGTATTTGGACCTAGATCTCCCAGAGCCGTTATTTTGAAGGTTCTATTCTTTTCAATGTACATCTTTCATGTCGCTGGGACCCGCGGGGTTGCATGGAGTTGCTGGGCGTAACTGCCATTCAGCACGGAGGCTACAAGCTAGATCACCATGGCAAATAAATACGCTGGAGCGTTCCCGGGCATGAAATATTGAAACTGTCGGTCCTTTATCTCCGGAACGCAAGTAGAGTGGGCCAGAGGTTGCGCGGCGCGGGCCGAGAAAGCTGGAGCTTTCCCGGGCATGAAATTGAACATTTGCTGGACCTCTTTTTCCACGTGGAGCGATGGCAACGACATTGTTGGAAAGCTCTCGTCGAGACGTGCCCGGGGATGCCTTCAAATCCCCGTAAGGACGTACGGTTAGGGAGATACGGCTGCCCAAATACCTCCAGGAGACCGAGGATTTTCAAAAACGTACCCCGCCTGCGATGGTTCCTATCCCGCGTAAAAATCTTGGGTTTGTCAGCCCTCTATCTCCGGAACGCAATGTCGTGAAGCGACGAGGCAGACACTGTTGTAAAGCTCTCGGTCAGGGCATTTGGGCTGTGGGCTGCGAGTGTCTCCGGGGTCCGAAAGCGACCCCAGAGTCTGCCTGAAGTCCCCCCGCCTGAACAGAGGAGACTGTACAGCTACATTCTGAGACGAAACTGACAGGGAGTCTGACGAATCACAATGAGTGTTTGCTGGATCACTTGGGAATTCCAGACAGCAAGTCCGAACAAAACCAGCCCACCCCCGGCAGTTCAAGGTATAGTAAAAGCTTACAGTAAAAAAAAAAAGGCTGCTAGATGTGATGGAGTCCTAACGTTTTTGGCAGTACAAGCCTGATAATCAAAATCAATATAGGTCCACCACCCGTCCACCTCAGAAAAGCAAGAGAGGGTTTTTATTAGCTACTCAAAACAGCGAGTAATAACCATATTAGGCTCAAAATGACGGCTTTGGGAGATCTAGTTATCTAGAAGTACACTTCAACAATGGAAATCTGGATTTCAAATCTTCTCTTCTTGGTGTATTCAATTGATTAGTCATGCACTACAATTTTGTAATGTTCAACAGTCTTAAAAATCGAATTCTTTATTTGGGGACCTTTAGCAGATATGTGATTAAAATAGATTAATTACAATAATTAAAGATCCTGTAATTAATTAGAATAAAAATTGTATTTGCCTGACAGCACTATTAAATACATTATATTTGAATATAGTTAAACCGGACTGAGTCCCCCCATCCCTCATTATATAAGAAAGTAACATAGCCAGCTAGCTACAGTATATTTACACCTTCAAAAATGTCTTCTCTTTATAGAATTCCTGCCATTAGGTATATTCGCAACTGTTACGTATTTTGTGTTACTCAGGCTATCGTATTGGAATGCGAAGCATTGTGGGTATATAACTACCAAGAAGTATGTGCTCAAATGTTTATCAGTCCCACCTGTTTAGGGCTTGATCTGAGTGGTCATTTGGCCCACAGATAATTTTTTTAGAGCTCCATGGTTTACCTGAAGAGGTAGCTGAACGCCACAGGTCAGGTGGGACAAGACCGAGATGGCAGGTAAGGAAACAAGCACGGCCCCAATCATGTGACGAGCAGCCCAGCCAGATACCACCAGTAACAGGGAGCGGGTACAGTTCATCACTTCCTCCAGATAGAAGGCCATTCTACAGGAAAGAAAATGTGACTGTCAGATTCATTTACAGAAAAAGTATGAAATTCTTTTGTTATAAAAACAACATTTTATTTGTTTTTCTGTGTGAATGCGGTTGTCTTGTAGAGTGGAAAACTGCTTTTGCGGTTTGCTCAATTTCACGATGAAAAACATTTTTTTCTATATGGTCCAATTTGTGTTTTGCTTTATTCACACTTAAGAACAGATAACTCCCCTTTTTGCGCAATCCACTATTATTGTTATTGTTCAACTGTTCCAATATTGCAAACCAACGTACAAAACCTGACCTTAGAAAGTCCCTTAATTATGAACCCTAGATGCCAAAACAATCAAACAGAAAGTGAAAGAACATATAATCGACTGTATCTAAGTAGACTCACCGTATTGAGAGCACCAAGGAGGCCAGCTCTAACAAACCAGCTAGGGGCGCCACAGCAAGTGATGCAGAAGAAGGGGGGCCTACAGTGGCTGAGCTCACCAGTGAAGGTAGGAAACATGCCAAGGTGAGGGCCAAGAAGACAAAACAGCTCAGAAGAACGTCCAGGAAAGAGCTGAATGTGCAGCTTGCAAAGGTCTGTTCTTGGACTTGATTTTTCACCTGAAAGAAAAGAATGATAGAAGTGAACGGATTGATTCCCTGAAAACTTCACCGCATCAAACATCACACTTGCTTCCTTGCTGTATATCAATTACCTTTATGAATAATTAAATAAATAAAACATATCTACCAGACTTTAAGGATGTTGAGCAGGCACATGCAGGGGAGGGTGGGGGGTGGCTATAGGTGCCCGGGCACATGCGCTTTTGGCACTGATTCCTAAAGTGTCCCTTTGTGTGTGTGTGTGTGTGTGTGTGTGTGTGTGTGTGTGTGTGTGTGTGTACAGTTGTAATAACTAAAGATTGACAATCTACACAGACAAATAAACGGCATTTCCTCTTACCCGAATCAAGGTAAGTGCAAGTAAGACATGCACTATAGGAAAATCATAATAGCACTACTTGTGTTATTTAAAATGTAAATTTCATGTACATTTTACATAATCATTTTTATTTATGTAAATTTGATTTTTGTTCATAATTGATTCTTCATGCACACGTTAAAACAATTTTTTAGTGGGTGACTGGCATTGGCAATGCAGAAAAATAACAGTTTCTACTGTATACTACTATAATATTATACTTTATGAAAACAAAGCAAAAACATAATTAAATAAAATTTAAAAGATGAAACAGTTTGTGCATCATAATTTAATGCGACAATCTAATTCAATGTGTTGTGCCCGCCTTGGCCAACGTGAGGCAGTACTGTACAGTTATTCGGCCATAAACAATGGAGAATTTTCTTCTTCTCCTACTACTGTGCGTGACCGTCACAATTCTACAATGTTAGTAATTTTTGCAGAGGACTACGAATGCATGCTTATAATTTATTGTCATATATCCGTTGCTTAAAGGTTTATAAAATAGCGACTATCAATGCTAACTGCTAGCATTTAAATGCTGTTTTCCATATATGTTAGCAATAAGCTAAACTGACTGTCTTGAGGCAAAGCTATGTATTTGTTAAAAATACACGTCATTATCTTTTTTTATGTTTAGTTTGACAGTAAACTTCAACTGCGAGTAGCATTAAACAGCTTGAGGTATCTTTTCTGATTAATTGTTCACTATTTGCCATACTGCTACTCAGGCTTACTGCCGCCATTCAGCGCACATATCTCATGTTTGAGCTCAGAAGTCAAAGCTAAAAATAGGCCAAATGACACCTTTGACTTATATATGTATATTTGAAAAAAATAATAATAAAAAACTCTTAAGTCAGGTCACTTGTATCTGAAGTCACTAACTACAGTACATTTAAAAAAATAAAAATTAGGACCATAAAAATAGGCCATTCAACCATTTGGTTACACGTTACTTTCAAGTCTGCTTGGAAGTAGAACACCTAAAGAGGTCAAACCTCCAAATGTTCCAAGCAAACTGTGATGATATGCTTGCATTTGCTTTGTTTGTAAAGAGACAATCTGACTGTCAATCAAAACATGCTAAACAGGATTATAGTGTCACAGTAAGTGGAGATATCTATGAACAATAATTAGAAATGTACAGTATATAACGGTGGTTTTGGCTTATGTATATCGTCTTTCAGTGTGCACCACCAGTTTTGTCTGATGTCAGACTAGGGAGGGTCATAGGGCAGTTTAATCAATGAATTAATCGTTTAGAAAGTGAGTGCGCTACTTGGGTGCAACCAGCAGTAGCTCACGTGATGTGAGTAACATGAAGTCAACTATGGGAAGCTGTGCTGTGGATTTTTTTTTCCTTTTCTTTTTTTCAAATGGCCATCCTGATGCCAGACTACGGCTGTATCTCGTAAGTTAAGGCAGACTCAGCTCAAATTGCCTTGAATTCTAAATTTGAAACTCTCACAGAACATTGTACTTTTCCCTAATTAAAGGGGTACATTTTCTGACTTCCCAGCTCTCCTTATTGCAATAAAGTACACACATGGAAAATTACTGTGTGTATTATTTTGTAACACTGAGTGCAACAGCAGGGGTCCCACAAGCTTGTGACGTTGTGCAAGATACTTGAAAGATCAAGGCCTTTTTTTAAGGGTGTGGGGCCAACCCTATTGGGCATTTTACTTGGAAATAATTGAAAACTGCAAAACTCTATGGTATAGCTTTTTTTCTATGTACTGGAAATGTATGTGTGTATTTGCAGGTCATGTGGTGATGTAATGTGTTTCCACCTCGTCCTTGTAGCTGCTGCGATAGGCTGTCTCCAGGGGTCGGTCTAGAAAGTTGAGGCTGATCTTGTTGATGGGTGGTTTGAAAAAATAATCCTTCATCAGACTGGAAAAAGAAGATAAATACCAACTATGTAGTATATATAGTAGTATCCACCACCAATATTCAAAACATAAAATTTAACATAAAAATCTAGGATAATTTTGGAACTTATCACTTTTTAGCTTAGGTAGTGAATAAGGATAAAATCAGTGGTATGTTTGCAGTCTTCCCTGATAAAAAAAAAAAAAAACTCCTACTATGCCTGACCTTATTATAAGTTACAACTAAGGTTATTTTAGTTAACTAAAACTAAGGAAAAAAACAAAAATTCAAAAAACTATTTAGTTAACGAAATAAAATAAAAACGAAAATGCTTTTTAAAAAACGAAAACTAACTGAAACTACATTTTATTTTTACAAAACTAACAAACTAACTATAATTATAGCAAAAGTGTCCTTCGTTTTAGTCTTTGGTAATAAATATAATGCATGAGCCTTTGGGGATGATTTTAAATGTGATTTTAAGTAGATTTATTTTGATATTAACCGCAATAAGGACATTTGAAAGTGTGTCACACAAAAGTGACATTATCTAGCAGCAGCCAATAGAAAAGCACCTTCGGATGATGTTAATGATGATGTTTTTTAAATATTATGCACAAGTACTAATCTTTTTTTCTTTTTTTTTACTAAAACTAATACTGAAACTAACTAAAACTAAACTGAAACTAAGCATTTATGAAATAACTAAAACTAATAAAAACTAACAGAACCACCTTGAAAACTAACGAAAACTAATTAAATTTAAAAACCAAAATTCAAAACGGAATAAAAACTAACTAAAATGAAAATTTCCCAAACTATAATAACCCTGGTTATAACATTAAAAGCGGAGAACAACGACATAATTTAGAACATTTCACCATTGCTATGCAAATTAAGTCATGCCTCACTGACATCGGCAGTTGAGAAATTCCACTTGCTCACCTGTCCTCTCTGATAACATCCACAAAGTGGGCGTCGCTCTTTTCTCGAAAGTTCTTGGCACGCAGCTGAATAAGAGCAGAGTGCTCCATGCCTGCACCCGGTGGTCCAGCGCAAACTGCCATGGCAACACTGGTGCCGGTCATCGTGCTCGTGCTCGTCTTCTTCTCTTTCTCCTGGAGCATGTCGCACAACGAGCTCTGGCTTGCTCTCACTGGATCATCCAAAGGGGGGCTCAGAAGGCCGTTGGCTGTCCTGAGGCTGTTACCAGGAAGGAACTGGAACCAAACGACAAAGGGAATGAAGATACAAGGAGATGGGAGTGATGGACGTAGCCTTGAAGGTGCGACAGACACTTTCACTGTTGCTGATATTGCGCGTTTGTGCGTGTGCGGCACCTTAGCACTGCTAATCTTGCGATCCTCCTGGCAGCCGTTGAGCACAGCCACTTCATCACCCTGTTCTGCTCCTGAAGACATGAGCTCAAGGCGGGAAACACACGGATGCTGGAAAACAGAAAAAGTTAACGTCTCACATGAATGATTTGGCTTTGGAACTTTATTTACTTTTGGACAGTGTGGGTTATAAGACTTGTCTTGTTGCATTGAGATGTAGCTTCAGGCTATGATTTTTAACAACTGTTTGTGATATTGACCAATACAGTAATAGGACTGTGTTTTTTAACATTTTAGGTTCAGGAAACAGGCACAGAAAAATGTGGTCTATTGAGCGCGCCAATAAAATAAAACACTCAAATTCGCAATAAACTTTTTTCACACATTAGCCCCAAAATTTCACATACAAATACCAATAACATAACATAACATAACAATAGGAAATAAGGTGAAACAGCACAAAGTAACACAGAAGAGTGTGAAGTACAAAATTATGCCCAAAAAAGGTCCATAATTGTTACACGTCTTCAACATCGTCCTGCATCGTCCCCACCCCGCACTTACCCCAGTCTTGTCTGATGATTGGTTGGGCAACAAAGGTTCAGCAACTTGGACACCACCATAGGTGATTTCAGAAGCATGGCACTGCGTGCCGGCGCCCAGGCTCGACCCAACAAAATCGCTTCCCAGCTGAGAACAACCGCACTGCACATCGTATCCTAACTTCCTTCCTGAGATCAGGTAGGTTTTCAACCCTGAGGAGATGCAGCAAGAAAAAAAAAAATCTCATCACAACTTTGATTTTCTCAATTTGACATGAAAATAAAAGCAAAACAAGCAACAAAGATGTGAATACAGATACTGCATTGGAGTCCTTTGATGTAACATTTGTGGCACTACTGTATATTTAAACACTCAAACCAACCGTGGCAAGCGGGTGGTAATGCAACACTGCTTGTTTCCTCAACTCTGTTTACACATCATCCTAGAGCTCATGCATGTTCACACCACTGTAGGGCCAACAAGGAAATGTGCAAACAGTGGATTAGAGCGGTGCGCTATAGCCAGCTGCTATCAGTCTGTCTAAATACACACTACTAACCCAAATACTGTAGATAGCCTTTGTGCTCAAAAACGTCACCTAAAGTGTTGGCATGCGTGGAGTCATGTGATTTTCAACTCATTGGCATGGGCTGAAAAAGAATAGATTTTCTTTATTTTCTGAACATTTCAAGATAATGTACTGTGAGGGTTCGTTGGTGGTTAATGGAAAACTCATTATAAGATGAGAAAGCAGGATGGAGACAGATTTGTTACGGAACAACGCTGTTTATTCGTCACACGCGGCAGCTACAGCGACAACACTTCCTGACACCTTATCAGCTGACTATACTAACCAATCAGGAGCAAGCAAACTAAGTAAATGCAAGTGAATGAGGAGAGCAGATTCAACACATCAGCTTAGCTACTTAAATAAAAAAAATTGTAAATGTGAAAATAATAATTCTGGAAACATAAACGTATAGGTCAATATATATTTTAACAAATTAACTTAAATCTTACTAATTTCTGAACTTTACATTAACAAAGTGACAAAATATTCCCGTCTGTCAGATGCAGGTATGCTAGCTGTTTGAACTATATAGCTAAGCTAGTTAAGTTACCTTGACAATTGCTGGTCAAATATTAACTAAACACAAAATATTAAAATGTGGTAGTGTTAAAAAAAAAAAAAAGTGTTTAAAAAAATTTGAGTTTATTTCAATTCTTGAAATAAAAATATCTAGTGGAAAAACATTTGAGTATTTTCTGCAAAATATGTAGAGTGCACTCACTTGATTAATTTACCAAAAACAATAAAGCCATTCCCCCATTGTAAATCTAATAAATGTAGTCAAATAAAATATATTTGATTAAGGGTCGGCCAGTTTTATATGTGAGAAACATTCTGTGGAGCCACATGTGGTAGCATGTGCGTCAGTCTGATGCTGAGTGGGTGTGCTGATGAAATGGTTTGTGTACTAGAGTATATTTGCTACATTTTTACTAAAACAAACAAAGTGAAACAAAATGTGTTCGCATATGTGTGTTTGTGTGTGTGTGGTCAGCCACTACTACATTTTCTAGATAGCATCATTGCCCTTTAGAAAATCATTAAAGTCATTTGTCTTGCTGGTTTTTCAAATCAAAGTTTACACACTCAGCTACCCAATTCAACCACACAAATCTTACAGTCAGTCAATGTGCGATTGTCTCATTGATAGCGTGTTAATTGGTGCTATTTTGCCAACACACACAAACATAATTTGTAGATTGCGGAACCAATGACCATGACTGACTTTAATCACAGTTCTTTGTCCTGCTTGTTTGCCCTCCTAAATAAAATTAGTCACGACTCGTAACTAAAATCTATTTATCTTAGTCTGCAAGTAGAATTGAGCTGGCAGACATTCTCATCTTTTATGCCAGCAGCAGGCCTTACTTTGGCTTTGAGGCCTTTTCTCAGACTTGAAATGTGTCCATTCATAAGACAGACAGGCACAAAAATTCATGAAAGTGTTGCAATCGTTATCAGATATTCAGTGGTGTGTACTTTATTTATTTAACTTTATTTATTTAGAATTGTATGTGCCAACGTAACTTTGATACAACATACTTTTTGCTTGTACTTGAGTTTTAAATAGAAACAATACTTTTACTCAATTACATTGAGCTGCATTCTGTTCTCAAATTTTTCAGATTTTATTTTCTTCTATCTATTTTATTGCTTGTGAGATCAAGGGTTGTTTATTTTTGTGCGTGTCTTCAAGACTTCCTGTTGGTGATGTTTGACAACAAACAGAAACAGAGCTTGGCAGTCACATGACTGCAAGCAGTCTTTGCCAGCTCGCCAAAATGTCACGTTTCCATGAAGAATGGCCGAAAAAAATGTAAGATGCAGTACAACAGCTTGCGACTAAGTTTTACGAACGCCCCTGGCCCCACATTAAGCCCATGTTTACATTTACCGGTAAGTGTACGGGAAAACGAGCTCTCGTCTGTGCTCAAATGTGGAAATTTCAGCCTACAGAAGCACATTGAGCTGAATTGTACTTGTTTATTTATTTTGGTTGCGCATATGCTATCAGTTTTATGGTCATATCTAGCCAAACTGTCAAATGTGCATCTTTTGGAGTACCTTGTACACGCTGAAGGCTCTCTCCTGCACACACACATGCGGTTTATACACACACAAGTACCATAAAACAAGTTAAAAAAACAACTTTATTTTATCAACAAATTTGGTCAACACGAAATTTCGTCATTCAGTCATTGTGAATAAAGCACATTTTTTCCTGTTACACCAGAGAGCTGCGGTCCTCGAGAGCCGCTGTCCTGCCTGTTTCAGATATCTCCCTCCTCTAACACACTAGATTCACATGATCAGCAAGCTCTGTAGAAGCCTAAAAATGATCCTGAATTATTGAATCAGGTGCGTTGGAGGAGGGAAATATCTAAAACATGCAAAACAGTGGCTCTCGAGGACCACGGTTCCCTAGACCTGTGCTAGAAACTATGCATTTGTTGTCGTTTTTAAATATCTAGGTGTATGTTAAATATCTAAAATTCCCTGTAGCCTCATTGATATGTTTTCTGTCTACAGAGGATCCACCCCAACAAGTTGAAAAAAATACAGCAACTTAAGCGAAATCCACAGAAAGCAAGTGTACTCCTTTGATGAACTTCCAATGAAGAAAGCAAAATTCCATTCTTTTTTTTTTGCATGTTTTTGATATTATAAAGACTATTTATTATTGTTTTAATGACAGTTACATTGTTGGACAATTTTCAAATTTTTAAAAATATATTTTTCTGCTCTTAATGAAAAAGATAAACATCAGACGTTACTCAGTAGCCAAGTAGTATTTTCATGAATAGTTATTTACTCTTAAGTCATTATTTGGAGGACTACTTTTTACTTTTACTCAAGTCCTATTATTCTAAGTAACAGTACTAATCTTACTTGAGGACAATTTTTTGGCTACTCTACCAACCTCAGCAGATGTTCACAGTGCACTAATGGGGAGAAGCCTACAACTTTTGATCTTTAATCTTCACCACTATGTGGAAATATCAGTCACTGACTCCCAGTACCCTGGAAGACACAGTTCTCAGCTTTGGGGTTTGGTACAGAATTTCAAAACAACAATCTTAAATCCAGTTAGAGATCAGGCTCACTCTTGAATGATTCAAACAAACCAACTAGAAACTTCTGAGTCCTAACTTCAAACACAAGATCACTATTGCAGTCCAGGAGCAGAAAGGCTGACAAGAAACACAAATTGATCTTCAGCAATTGTGTTAATATTGGTTTGGAAAAAGAAAAAAATGTGGCAGGGGGGCTTTGTGAGAATTTACACGTTCATATTAACCTGAACATTAAGTACAGTAAGGTTAGGTCAGTGTTACTATAATGATTCTCCAACGCAGCTGGGCATACAGTATGCAAATTGTGAACATTTCATTTTAAGTCGCCGACTCACATAAAAATCTTGTCAAGTTTAGCTAGTTACTCAAGTATTTTATTAGGTTACAATTACAAATCAATGTTTAAAAAATATATATTGAGTAGAAATGTGAATTAAAAACGATCTGAAGACCGTTTAATACTGTAGATGGACTTATGCTGACAAGTATAGGTTTTGCAAGAGTAAATGTATGGATAGCGACAGAGAGCGGAAGAGCACTCTGAAGGTCACTCAGTTGAGCATACTTTACATAACCCACATTCCATACACTTCCATTTCAGCTTTCCAACTTAATCAACAGCCTCCTCGAAAACTCTGAAACAGACCTTGAAAATTGTGACAATTTGATGACACAGACATAGATATACTAGCTGCCTTCACTGTAGTACCACGTTTGGCTCAATGTGTCTACTGCAAGAGACGGAGCGTCATTAAGAGGACGAAGACGTGACGGTTACTCCTGTATACATGGTAACTCTGAAACATTGAAATATCTCCATCTAAACTGCGACACACAGACAACATCATGATGCAAATAGACGTCATTTGTGGATGGTGCAAGTGCAGAACACAAATCAATATTCCTTTCAATGGAGGTATTCCGATATGAGTTGGCCAGACATTCGGCTTAGAAAAGCGGTCTTATTTGGGTTTTTAAGAAACGGAATATGGGTTTTTGCAGGCGTTTATGCGGCTTATTGACTGTTTTTGTTTTGTTTTTGTTTTTAAGGGATATATACAGACGCTCCCCTACTTACGAACATTCGAGTTACGAACAACGGTACATACGAACATGTCTGCGCGTACAGTATGTCGAAAAATGTTCGGAAAGAGATGCTGTAAGTTAGATTTTGTATTGCGCGTAGTGCTTCTTTCCGCCGCTAATACCGACGATTGGCGCTGTGAGAGCTCATTGGAGGCTGAGCAACGTGTCGAGGAGGAGGAGGAAGAAACGCCGGTCCCCATGAAGCAGGAAATAACTTTTGAAGCCCATTCCAGCGACGACGAAGAATATCTCATGATATAAAATCCTCCTCTTCCTCCTCCTCCATCATCTCCTTAAGCATCGAGTACATCTTCCAAAAGTAAGTTAAACTTAATTTTATTTATCTTATTACGTACATGTACATACTGTGTGTGTCTTTCGCTCTCTCTCTCTAACATACGTAGTACAATACAGTACTGTACGTATTCTCTCCATTTTATTAAAAGTTTTTTTCAGTACAAACCAATGCAGGTTACTTGTACAAGCCTTAAACATACTTATATAAACCTTCAATATACTTATATAGGCTTTAAACATAAATTATAATATAAAATATAGCACTGAAGCAACTTACGAACAAATTCACCTTACGAACGATCGTCCGGAACGTAACTCGTTCGTAAGGTGGGGAGTGTCTGTACTGCATGTAAACATAGTAGTCACCGTTCTGCTTTTGTTTACACAAAAGCTATTTTTCTCAGGGTATGCGAGAAGTGGGTGGATTCGATATAACTTAGCTATGTTCTACTGCTAATTACTAAAGTACGGAAAAAGGTAGAAAGAAGAGTATTCTTTCACTTGGTAGATTCAATGTATAAATAATAATAAAACAATATTTTGTGGGTCTTGAAAAATCACAAAAAATACTCTAAAATAGCAAAGCACTTGCGAATCTGTCAAGTCAAATGAGATGCTTACAAAAACATTTTTAATCCATTTTCCAAACCACTTTCATTACTGCAAAAATCCTCTGTAGTAAGCATAAAAATGCAGTAATATTTGTAAAAAAAAAGCATTACTTACAATGCTTTGTTGTGTGGTATGCAAATTGGGCAATCTCACACACAGCAAGATGACATGACTCTTGGCAAAAGACACCCATCTACAGGAAATATGCATCATCTGCTTGTCTCTCACTGAATGAACGGCATGTGCTAACCCACACGCACGCACGCGCACACACACAAAATTGACATTTCCTTTTATGACTCATTTAAACTACAATAGTGCAATGTTGGTTGCACCATTACATTTGCCCCACGTATCTTATTAGAAAACAAGCCAATGGTGATCTCTCATACACACGTCAAATCACACTGATGTTTATAAAATGCTATCACTTGAATGAATGAAGAAATGAATGAAGGATGAAAAGAATGAATGGAGAGGAAGCTTAACTGTGCCGTGAAATTCCACATGCACACCAGAAGATCATAAACACCAAGGACACGCACCTCAGAAAAACACTATTCTATCGCACACTCTCTAACTTCTGACTACCACGCAGGCACATATCGCACTTGCACTGAAACGGATTGGAAATGAAAAATGTTTTATTTATCAATAATTTTACAAAGGATTACCATATCTTCTCGAGTCCTGTACGCAACAAGGTCTGTCGCCAAGGTACACTTTAAGTGACTTTTCACATCACCAATATTGTGATCATTTTGGTTGCTACGATCCTCAAATCTCTATTGCTGGCTTCATAGGTGATACACAGGATGCTACTCATGATTGATTCTGCTGACCATATACTGTAAATGTGACAGTTGAAACACAGATCCTGTTACTGGGAACTCAGTCAGTCCATTTGCATTCACTAAGGAAAACCGAAAAATGGTCCACCCAATATTCTCAACAGACGACGGCGACGGTGGGTGGTCTTGGATCTAGAAGGAAAATATGCTACATTATCTTCAAGAAGCAGCTGTTTAAAAGAGGTTACAACATACTAAAACATCAGTTTGCACCTCTGACATATAACTGATCAAATATGGGTATTGATGTACTGTATAACAAACATATTTCAACATTCTTTTCCCATTCAAATTTTAGTTTTCCTGTAATTATCTGTATTTTTTGCAGCATTCCTATCCAGCATCTAATATTTACGATTAACTTTGTGGTAGAGTCAAAAGCTAACAAAGTCCATAAGTATTTGATGCTTTTTTTTTTCTCTTTGCTTTTGTGTTCCAATATAACCACAAGAGAAAAAGAGTTAAGGCCAATTTTTTGTGTGCAACAAATTAAAATGTTCCCACATGAGTACGAGTTGTACAGAACTATAAAGTTACTCCTTTACCAATAAGCAGGGTTGGGGAATCCTGGTCCAGAAAGTAAAAACTCTGCCACAGATTGGCTTTAGCCACACACAACTGGCATGTAAACGAGCTCGTCTCCACCTGTTGAGTAGAAGCACCTGTGGCTAAAGCCAAACTTTTTACTTTCCAGACCTATATTCACAAATCCTGACAATAAGCTTGTATGTGTTAGCAAGTAGCAAGAAGCTAAAAGGCGCATCATTGCTTGAGTTTTTGAGGAAAACATAGCTTGGTCAAAGCTTCAATTGAAATCCATAGTATGGAAAAATGGATAGAACTACTTCGGCAACCTAATGAATTTGTGCTGTACTGTAGTCAGTGGCTCGCTACATGTTTATGGTCAAAATGGCCCTTTAGTTTGATCATTTTAGGCCACCATGCGTCACGTTTGTGGTCGTTTGAGATGGCCGGTGTGTAAAAGTAGAAAGCGGCTCTAAAAAAAATTGTCAACATATGGAGACCAACCAATGAGTGTTTATTTTGTGGACTGGTACAAATAGTGCATTATGTGTTTGTCCCCACCTAGCATCTGTTTTTCCAATTACTTACACACAGCAAAAACATCTCTTTGCCCGTCCACATACAACATAACACAAACACCTCACTATCCAATAAAACGACTTTGACCAGTACTGACCAAGGGTGAGTTTTCTCATCGGGGACTAAAAAACAACTTAATTCAGTTCATTCTTCCTTGAGTAAGATGAATGTTTAGCCTCTGATAAAAAAAATTTAAAAAAAGGTTGTTGGGAAGCCACCAGAAATGCAGTGTACTAAAAAGCAACCGTTTTTGCACGTTAAACAGCACACAATTTATGGCTAAACTCTCTTACTGTATTCAGCAAACTTTTTGTCATTCTTCACTTTCATCTTGCTGCCTAGACCCGAGGGTAAACAGCTCCAAGACTAAAAATAGATTTCAACTTGCTTTATTCCTTCACGGACTCGGCCTTACAATCGTCCAACTGTACTTAAACTACTGTATATCGCTTCATCTCCAGAAACTTCTCTGTTGTCTTGCCAAGCCTACATCTATCAACACCTCACACTGCCTATCTTTATATTTGTGCCTGAGCTACACTCTCATTTTTCATGTCTTCCTTTTAACTTAACGCTTCTCCCTTAGGTCTTTTTTTTTTTTCGACTCCCCTCCCTTTCCTACCCTCCAGTTTTCTGCCCAGTCGGTGGCAGGTCTTGAGAACAGGCTCTTGTGCAACAGCAGATCCATATTTGGACACGCCGATGAAACCGTGGGATGAGACTCTCACATGATACTCCTTCAAGTACCCTCCCATTCCTCTTCCCTTTCCTCTTTTTGAATTTCTATTAGTGCAGACGGTTCAATGAGATTTCCCTTTTCTTTCGGACCTCCTGTTCACCTTGTGTAGAAATGTGCAAATTTACGAAGAGTCAGTTGGGAGTTTAATAAAAATACATCAGTTGTGCAGACCATTATTTAAATGCGTTCACCACTTACACATTTATGGCCATTCTTGACACACAAAAAAAGTTCAATAACGGACTACATTGTTCATGTGTGTTTTCACTCAAAATGTTTTTGGGGGAAATAATAGAAACCTACTGAAAAGTGAGAATAATAAAACAACAACTGAAAGGGCGGTGACATCAATGATATTGGGGGTAACGAAGGTAGATGGTTCCATTGATGCCATGGTGACTAATAATGACTTAAATGTTTGTTTTTTTCCTTTGCACCAACCCTCTAGCAAAGTTTTATGGAGTTGAGTTCTTTCTTCTAGGAATGAGGCTGTCCATTACTACATGATATTTAGATTGGATTTACACAATATACGGCCAAAGTGGCACAATAATGATTTTTAGCTCATGACACAATTCCAATGAGCATCATGACAGCGTGAAGAGAAAAAATGATATTCTCAGATCTGAATCAGCCTACTTTCAAATGTGACAAAATAACCAATATCTTCCAATGTGACTGTTCTGGAAACTGTTCCTTAAACTATAACTGTTCCTTGTCACTATCATCGAAATTCACTTATGGATGACGTGTAGATTTCTGCCCAGACAAAACACATATTCCATGTTTTAAAGCACATCTGTTGTAAATCTAAACAATAGCAAAAGCTTATGCCATCATAAGAGATATGTAGAACATTAAGTAAGTAAAATAATTACAGATGTCCACCAGCAGAGTAATGCCAATAAGCAATTTTGTTTGTCATATGCTATCCCTTAGATCAGGGGTGCTCAAGTTCAGTCCTCGAGAGCTCCTATCCAGCCTGTTTTCCGTGTTTCCTTCCACTAACACACCTGATTCATGATCAGGATCGTTATCAGGCTTCTGCAAAGCTTGCTGATTAGCTGATCATTAGATTCAGCTGTGCTGCAGGAGGGAAGCATGGAAAACAGGCTGGATAGGGGCTCTCGAGGAGCGAACTTGAGCACCCCTGCCTTAGATATTGGTGTTAAAAAGTTGGAACCCAAACGCAAGGTACCTTCAATAACTTGCACAGAGTATCTATTGAGAGAGAGTTCGTCATGGTCTCCCTCCTTTTGATGTTCATAACCACAGCCGTACAGCGATCTATAGCATCAACATGTCAAAAGAAAAGCAAGAGTTGGACGTAGTGCGGTGTCGTCAGAGATTGTGCTGACACGCCATCTACGTCACGCTCATAAACACACACATACACACAGCTGTTCAATGCACGTTAGTGATTCACTTCACACTAAGTGCCTCATGTTCTGTGGTAGGACACTGCTTGAGCGAGAAATGACCAACCTTGCCTCAACTATAAAGGAAACATGTCTCCTGAGGTATTTCTGCACTTTGCAGGAAAGGGCTAGTAATCCTACAAACATGTATGAGAAATCTCTGAAATGATGACAACTGCTTGTGAACTTTTAATGCACTGTCTCGGATGAGACATAAAGCGTCCTCTTAAGACACAAGGATGAAAACAACTCCCTGAGCTCCCCTAAGATAGACTGTGGGAACTCCATGGGAAAAGGTCATGACCAGAAGATGTGCGACTTGTTCTCCCTTCTTCCTCCCTCTTCTTCTTTCTAATGACTCAGTAGTCTGTCTTTCCACAGAACACAGCAGTTTACTAGCACACCTCTTTGTCGAATACTCTTCACAATCCCTTCACTGACATATTTTGGTCTACCAATTTTAAAGACCACTAACGTAGGTGATCTAAGGGTCTCAATGGCAATAAGAAACAAGTGTCTCATTTTTACAAGAACATCAAATACTATTTTTAGATGTTATTTCAAAACTAAATAGTCACTTCTATATTGCTTTAAGTACAATTCACTTTTGTCTGTTTCACGACAGTCGGCAGTGATTACAATGTGAAGCACAATAAACCAAAATCTCTGCCAAAAGTATCCGGGACAGAACTGCTGTTGAGCCGTTGCAAGGCAGCTTGAGATGCATTTAGATAAACCCTACAGATGTAGTCATAAAATTCACTCAAAACATTAAAACGTCTGTCATTGTGGGGTGAGTATAAAGGTGAATTGTGCCATCACACTCATCAAAAAAAGAGAAAATGCCTCATTTAAATGTTGACATATTACAATTAGAGCTGTCAAACGATTACATTTTTTAAATCAGATTAATCATATCTTACAGTTTTGATTAATCATGATTAATCACTTAATTAAAAAGGCTTTTTATCAACATGTTTTGCCCGCCAAATTTGAAGAGCACCTGTAATATGTTAATTCTTTCGACATTTAACTCATTCACCCCCAGCCATTTCCCTGAAGCAATCCCCTTCGCTCTCGGCTGTTTTACTGGATTTTGACTGATTTTGCAAGGCCCACAGAACTTTGTGTTCTATTGCTATAAAAACATGAAACCTACCCAAAAAAAAGAGTTTAGGATGGAAGCCTAGACTTCCCTGTCCCCAGCCACTTCAACCAGCTCCTCCGGCGGGATCCCAAGGCGTTCCCAGGCCAGCCGGGAGACATAGTCTCTCCTGCGTGTCCCGGGTCGTCCCCGGGCATTTCCACCGGTGGGACATGCCCGGAACACCTCTCCAGGGAGGCGTCCAGGAGGCATCGGAACCAAATACCCGAGCCACCTCAACTGGCTCCTCTCCACGCGGGGGAGCAGCGGCTCGACCCTGAGTCCCTCCCGGAGATCCCGGATACAAGCGGCCGAAATGAGTTTCCTCCAAAGGGTGTCCGGGCTCTCCCTTAGAAATGGGGTCTCGTCTTTTATCAGGAAAAAAAGTATATTTCTATCTGTTTCCGTTTTGCAACAATTAGCATTAGAATTTCACTAAGTTTTATCATTATTCACAAAAATGTTTAGAACTGTGGGGAAATAACCTTGATTGCAACATGGCCCTGGTTGATCTCTTATACTCTGCTGGTTGGTTAATTAGTACCATTGCTTCACCCATTCTCTGCAGTTCAGAGGCTGCATCAAAGACTTCTGTATGCTCTAGCATTAAAAATTTATAAGTACGTCTTTGGGACACTTAAAACATTTAAAATAGATGGTATTTATACGTTTTTGGGAGCAAATGAGTTTGTGTTATGAGGATGTCTTCAACATTTTTTGATCCACTGCACGCCCTCACCCTCCTCTTTTTCTAATCAGTTAATTACTTGCATAATTGAAAATAACGAGAGAAAAAATACCCCAGTTGTTTGACATGAACAAATATTAAACATTTATTAAAAATTTTACTTTAACACATGTAGCATATTTATTGCTCCAACACAGCCTGTGCTACCTTTGACGTAACCATGCACTGTCAAGGTAAAGGATAATCTGTGGTCAA
Organism: Vanacampus margaritifer; assembly: GCF_051991255.1. Taxonomy (NCBI): domain Eukaryota; kingdom Metazoa; phylum Chordata; class Actinopteri; order Syngnathiformes; family Syngnathidae; genus Vanacampus; species Vanacampus margaritifer. The sequence goes on from NC_135438.1 coordinate 16,248,415, forward strand.
AATTAATAGTGGGATTAATCTGTGTTAATTCATGATTAATGCGATATTGTTTTTGTAATTAATTAATTAGTTAACGCTTTAACTTTGACAGCACTAACAATACAACCAATGTATGTACCATAGCTCACAAATGTGAACCGATGTCACCTAGACTGTGTACATCTGTGATCACATCCAAGAGACGCAACAACTTGTCTGGATTCAGTCAAAAGTCACATGAAGATTTAAACCAAAAAAGTTATAAATAGTGGTTTGTACAACTTCCTTGTTTCATTCTACTGTAGTCGTGCATGCCTAATTTCAGAGCACAAGATCATCAAATCTGTGTTTTACCAGTTTATTGGTAGTGAAAGCAGAAAATGAGCAATTATAATATATAAAACAACACATGATATCATTATATTCTCTTACAAGGACCTCTGCTGTAGAAACCAGTGGAAAAGAAACTCATCAATTAATAAACAATCTTCTGGTGACTCTCCATATATATATTATTTAGAATGAACATTTAACAAGGCACCATTCAAGTATAATGTAGTTTGTGCATTCAGTCTACAGCATATACCGGCCATTCCAAATAAGCGGCACCCATGCAGTCGGCTCAGTGGCGCTATGTGCTAGCCAGGCTTAGAGTTTACATAAAACACATATAACAGTGTTATATAATCACGTTTTTTTTTATGTAACTGTATTTCATTAAAGTTACAAAGGGAAAAACAGACTAGAGGTACATTTCTTAATATTAAAACTGATTATTTCACAGCATTACAATTTCAGTGTGTGTGTATGACATAATCAGGCTGGGACAGGGATGGGCATGCTTATCAGCACTCAACACATACACAAACACACACACACTTGACTCAACGCATTCCTGTGCAGGGAGAATGATAAACCAAGTTAAATGTGAAGATCAGATATATAAAGACTTTACATTATGCAAATGCAGAGAGAAAATTAGTGCTCCATTAAAGCTGGGAATTTAACAGAAGAGTGGAAATAAGTCCAGTCCCCAACCACGTGGACCGGTACCTGCTCACAGACCATTTGATGCCAAGCTCCACATAGAGAGTGAACAAAAAATATTCATCATCATAGTCTAAAAAAGTTTTATTTGAGAATTCGTCTGTGCCTCGGTCAAAACGCCCATCTTAGTTAGTTACGCAATACTGGAAAAAAATAAGCTCACAAACTCGTTAAAATAAAAAACAATGTGTTCTCGAAAGGGGGAATAGGTCTAATAATGACACAAAAAGAGAATAAAAGTTTTCAGAGACAATATCGACAGTCCTACTTAAGGTATATTACTAGTTCACAGGCGTGCATCAAACATGTTCTGCAAAGCCATCAGAACTGCCAAAATTAAGAGACAAGCCTTTTTGAAAGCTAGAAAGATTACAGTATCCCAGGATTACCTCTAGCCAGTCATACAAGTTAGTTTCAGCACTCCATGAATAAAAAAAACTACACTGTGTAACTAATAATATCAGCAATGACTCCATTTTATTTACAGGTAAGAGTTAGTCAGAATGCTTATACTGCCTGCCTACTTTTGAAACCTAAAACCATTTTTTTTTTTTTTACTGGGAAACGGTGTTTACAGTCATGCTCGTCAAACTGGATAGTTAATAAAATGCTAATATTTCATGTAATGAGGAGAAACTGCACGGGAAAAGCTCCAAGGAAACTGGTTCTTGAGGGTTGAAAGTATTGTGACATAAATAAAGAAAAAAATTTGTTCTTTGTTATTTGTTGTTTGTCGTCAAATTTTGTCATTTTAATGCCTGGTACCACTAGGTGTAACCCGCGACAAAAAGAAAACATGGAATGCCTAAAATGGATGCCATAGCTATAGATGCAAGAACTAAAGTGATTTTGGTTATTATCACGAAAACCCCTGGAAAATTCAGCACTTAAAATATTCTCTTCTGAGCCATTTTTGTTGTCATGTCCAATCTGTAGGACTGTAGGGACTTGTGTAAAAATGGACCCTAATATTACACTAACCTAATTTTTAAGCTAACATCTTTAAGAAATGATTTGGAAGCTAAGCAAAGCCGAGGTGAACTGGCCTGGATACCGTTAAAGCTCTATCCCTTCATACATCAATCAATCCATTTTGTCACTTGCTCTTGCATATTTAGGTGACACTGATTTAGCACAGACTAACCAGCCGGAGGGCATGGACTTCTCACTGCAACACATTATACAGAAGAATGAACCTGTGTAGGTAAAGAGACACAAAAGCGCATGCGGACATCGTGTATCTGTTTACACAAGCAAATAGATGCAAAATGCATTATGTGTGTACATTAATAGTTGAAGATTCAGCAAACAGAAGTCCCTTCTCACGTCTCTCACCTTTTTGTCAAAAGTAAGTGTTGTAGTCCAACAAGTATACATACGGCACATCAGACTATGGCAGCGATGTTGTCACACATGTAAATATCTAATTACACACATATGATCATCTATCAGCAATATCCGTCCATCAATTATATATCACGCTTGTCCTCATTAGGGTCGCAAGTGAGCATTATAAGAACTAACAGATGTGGTGGCCATTTCGGCAGGGGCGAATTTTCCCATCAAAGGCAAGGTCTGGACATGCGTAGCTGTTATGTTGGCAGTGCTGATGGAAAACATGCACATTAGGTTAGGTTAGTATTAGGTTAGCATCGCTGTACCATGCAGCTCAAAAGGTGTATCTACCTATTTCAGGGTTTTTCCAATGTAGAAAATTCGGAGGCAGCCGCCACCACCTAATTTACTCGTCGCCTCCAGTCTGAGTGACTGATATCGCTCAACACAACCGCAGCGTTCCAGCTGTGTTGATTGAGCTTAGCAGCAATGTATTTTATTTGCAGTTGCAGCGTTGCACCACTATGGGGGCGCTATATAAACAGCAATGCACAGGACAGACCTGAAGCAACAACTGAAGAAGAAACTTTTTTTTCTATTTTCTTTTTTTTACTTTATTGTATCAAAGAAGAACCAGATCATGGAGCAACCATTGCACACGCCCACTTCCTGGTTGCGAGGTAGAGGTGGCGCGCTCCAGCTATCGCCAAAGATAAAAACACAGTGTATACAATAAACATAATAGTGTTTTATAACAACGCTAAACTATATTTAAAATTTAATATGTACCAGTGGATGAATTTTTAATGATTGTATAAGAAAAAAAAGAAGAAAGAATAGGCACAACATTGGGCCATCCATTTAGCCTGCCGCAGCACAGACAACAAGAAGAAGAAGAATAGGAATAAGAATAAGAAGAAGAAAAAAAACGGAGTTTGGCGCGATACTGTCCACCGTAACCACGACAACAAGGTGTACCATGGACTTTCATATATACAGTAAGTCCGTCTGAGCCACTCACAAAAAGTACCGCGTTGCTTTCACGGCTGCCGAACTGTTGTAAACCACAGAACCGCTGAACCCCCATAGTTGCTTTTTCATTGTTGACCCACTTCTGCTCAATTAGAATAAAAAAACTGTTCTCATTGAAGCTACGCGGGCATAACTAGATGTTGTGATGCCACAAAAAAACAAAAAAACACGACCATCACATAGGCCTGTTTGTTAGCCTCATGTTACTATCTTCAGCTAGCCCGTCCAATAATACATGGGCAACAACTGTGTGCTAAATAGTGTTGTTCCGATACAGTTTTTTGGCCCCCAATACCCAGCTTTGTTATGTTAGGCTGCAGCCCTGATATATGTGCCAGAAATTGGTAAACCACCATCAGTGAGTCTGCTCACGGGGAGGGGCCACCGCATCGTTGAGAAGTGTCCCACATTGTCCCTCAGAAACGGCAGAAAACGGTATCGGTCACGGTCGTGAATACAGATACCTTAACATAAGACATGTTATCGGAAGTCACCCATCATAGTCAGGATGATACCACCGCTGCCTCAATTTGAATCATGTATGGCTGCTTTTAAGTGGAGCGAATCTTGTCTTGTCATGTAATACGTGTACACGCCTCTCGAACATGCTATTTTTGGTATTGTATACATTTGTTGTTTTTTTCAAGCCCATATCTATGGCATCGAACTGTAACACAAGTGAAAAAGGAAAGCATGACAACATCGCATATCATGAATGCGACCGGATGGAAAGCTTGACACCTCAATGGACGCCATACAAATCCAAGTGAGAATTTTTCAGCAAATAAGCTCTTTTGAAATGAAGAGGTTGACTGCTATTTTCCAATATGTGTCTTCAGGAGCTATTCACATATACACAGATCTTTATTCTTCGTAGTGTAAATGTGGCACAGCAGTATTTTATATTAAAGCAGACTTTTAGCATTTAACATTTTTTAGCCTTCACACATCCATCAATATCATGCATCAAATTTTGAGTAACAGTCAATTTCACAGAGCAATTTATTTTGTTGTCAATTTGCCATCCGAGGGAGAAAAATAGCAACAACAGTTACTCTTGTTAAAAAATTGCAGATAATATGATCTATCCTCACGGGTCGGATTTGACCCCATGACAGGCTGGTTCTGGCCTGCGGGACCCCTTTTTTTTCACACCCTGCCATAGATGATTACATGAGATCGTTTGACCTCTCACAAATGGAAAGAAGTCAGACACTTCCCTACGCAAACAGTATCCCTCTGTCTCTAAAGGAAATTAGCTGGCGTTGACCACTTCTCCCGCAACAAAAGCTGCATCTCACTATCGGTCTGTTGCTATCACTCTGGAAATACAGAGTGATCACACAATTTTGAGTCAAGTGTTAAATACTAACTGACACAAGGTCAAGGTTAACTCATTCACTGTCATAAATTCATACTTTTTTTTAAAAAAGATTATTAAAAATTAGGGGCAAGAGGCGATAATTTTTTTAAAAATTGTCATTAATCGCATGACTTCACTAGTTAACTCACGATTAATTACAATTTTTATATCTGTTCTAAATGTACAATAAAAAAATCTAGGTTTTCATACTCATAAACAAAAGTGGGAAAAAAATTTAACTAATAGAAATAGTTTAAATTAATTTGTAATGTTTATAGCAGTCAACGACAGTGAATGAATTTAAAAAAGAAAGAACATATAAAAAATTCGGGGCGTCAGGCGAATAAAGTTTTAATTGTAATTAATCGCATGACTTCAGTAGTTAACTTGCGATTGCTTACAAATTTCATAGCTGTTCTAAATGTACAATAAAAAAATTCTAGGTTTTCATACTCTTGTAAACAAAAGTGGAAAAAAAATGTTAAACTAATAGAAATAGTTAAAATGAATTTTTGACGTTTATGGCTGTCCATGGCAATGAATGAGTTAAAAAAAGACCAAAGACCAGACAGCTCACTACTACTCTGTTATGCTGCCTACATGCTATTTTTCATGGATTATGGAAATCTTTCAATACAATGTGAGATATATAAAACTCAAAGCTACAATACTGCCACAAACAACAGGCTATCCTTGTAAAGCTACCATCGTCAAAAAATGGAAACAGTCAATTAATACTCCTTACTGCCAGACCAGTAGATTCTTGACAAATAAGACCTGCAGCATGTCGCAAGGTACAACAAGCCTCTTAGAACATGTTTTTGTCGAAATTAACTAGGGTCTTGCATGGACTAACAAGCTGACAAATTTAAGAAGCTCAGCAAGGAATTACAATTTGTAAAGCGGTAACAAGCATACAACAAACCGAAACTTATGTAACTTGTTTTCCAAAAATCATTTCCATACAGCGTTGTTCATCTGTTGACTAGCCTCTAAGCCTGACCACTCTTTTTTCAACTCAATGTTTTTATTTACAAATCAATATTTTTTTTATTTGGAAGTCTGATGCTATTCTCAATGGAAATGCATTTGCCATTCAAATATAGTCCTGTCCTCGCTGTACAAAAATATTTTCTTGACTGTTTTATCCGCTAAACATTCCACCAGCGTAATGCAAAATGTGCCTGTTATGGGTGCTCTAATCTCTTGAGCTCATCTCCGTGATCTCTTGCTGATCTGGTGGACTGTTTCAACAAGACAAACTAGTCAGATAACATACTTCAATGCTGTTAAGGCATGCAGTGACCCGACTCAACTCGTGGTGACCAAGGGCTAAGGTTCACATCAGTCAGACAATTAGACTTTAAACCCACATCCTTTGAAAGTGCATCCTCAATTAGAGGTAAACATTTACTCACCCTTCAGCTTCTCCGCCACACTATCTCCGGCTCGCTCCACCACTCGGCCGTCCTCCCGCTGGTAACGGTCGTCCAGGAACTGAGCAGTGGCTTCAGACAGATGGACCTTGCCCGCCACACCAAGCTGCTCCATCAGGTTGGCCAGATTGACGTCATTTGACCATACGTCAAACTTGAAGCGCTTCATTCCTAGAATCCCGCACAGAACGGTGCCGGTGTGGACACCGACACGCATGCTGACAGTCTCGCATGTCTCCTGGCAAAATTGTTCGATGGCCTGGATCATACCTAGACCCATCTCTACACAGCAGTAGGCATGGTCAGGTCTAGGTTCAGGGCAACCTGCGACGCAGTAATAACAATCACCTAGTGTGCTGATCTTCTCACAACAGGTTAGTTCACAGAGACGGTCAAAGCGTCCAAAGAGATCATTCAGCAGACCAACCAAGGCGGGTGCAGACTTATTGGCAGACATTTTAGTGAAGCCCACAATATCTGCAAAAAGGATGCTAACGGGTTCCATCCGTTTCATGTTGAAAGGTCGGAATATGATCTGTCCTCGTGGGATGGAGGTCTTCTTGCGCTTGTGGTTGTTATGTGGGTAGTTCTTGGGACTTGTGGAATTTTGTGATGGTGAAGCTCCAGCAACACCTCCTCCAGTGCCTACCGAGACAGCCGAGGCAGAGCAGGTACCGGACGAATAACGCTTGCTACAGTTCTCACTCCCGCCGCCCTCGTCGTCGCCCTGCTTCATTAGCTCGTCTGCGACACGTCGAGGCATGACCGAGTGGATCATACGCTCCTTCAAGGCTTTCTCCACCCCGAGGTCCTTGCCGTGCATGATGGCCTGGCCCACTTTGAGAAAGGTGCTGCGAGATCGCACCTCTGACATAATGAACAAGTGGATACCGATGACGTGGACGCACAAGTGAAGCAGCGCCTTGGCTGGACCTAGCCAGTGGAGAGTGTCCGTTTCCCAATCGGAGCTGGAAGTCTCCAAGTGTGTCCCCCACTCAGTAGAATCGTAGCTTCTGTGAAGCAAAGGCAGCCACCCTAATGCCTCAAATAAAATGGAGTATAAGAGCCCCAGCATCACTGAGGCATACAGCCGAACATGGAGAACACTGTATAACAATAAGAGGACCTCGATGCACAAAGAAAAGGTAGCCACTGGGGAGATACAAGGGTTTAAGTCTGGAAAACGGTATGAAGCATTTGCTTGGTGAGCCCACTCCAGCTCAGTGTAGCCCGCAGTCTGTATCTGCGGGGCCAAAGTGATGGCGAAGGTGACTGCAATCAGGAGCAACGACGTTTGGTTGTACAGTTGCGTGTAGTAATGAGTTAAGGTGAACAAGAAGAGGAGTGCTAAGAGGACCAAAAAGGAGGCCGTGGGGGCCAGGAAGGTCACGGGGTGGCAGCGGTCACTATTGGCGCTAAAGTAAATAGCCCACAGCACGGCGGCCACCGCCAGGTAGAACAGGACGTATCGAAAACGCCGCTGAGTCTGAGGAAAGCACCTCTCTTGGCACGCCTCCTCCAAGATGGTGGAGTCAAACTTGGGGTCCCAGCATTGGGCAGCGGAGCGCTCAAACAGCGGCGGCGCCTTCCTAAGTGTCCTTGTTGTGGATGTCGTAGCCAGTCTGGAGTCTGCGGAGCTGCAGCTGGAGGAAATACTGTATTTATGGAGGTTAGGGTTCGTTTTACTTCGATCCTCACGGCCTCTCAATCCTCCTCCGACACTGGTGGCAGGCCTAACCGGCTCGTGCTGTTGCACGTGTGGCGCCAGCGTGCTGTTGTTAATCCGTACGGTCACATCACCATCCCTGTTGGAATTGCAGCTCACTTCTGTGGCGTGCATGAGAAGCTGCCGGTGTTGTTGCAGCGTGGCCATGTTGACGTGGGAAAGGAGGGGTGTGGGAGTGGAGTTAAATATTAATCGCTATGGATGGTGCTCAGGCAATTAGATGTGTTGCGTGGGCGCTGCGTGTTCACATGTGGCACTGCGGGGAGGGAGGGAAAGCGGGGCACAAAGGTGTTTTCGCCGGAATAATCACACTTATATTGCTGAGCATGAGATGCAGACATCTTTGCTCCTCACATAGAAGCTAAAACACTTACTCTCACCGTTCCACCTTATTGAGCTGCTCATGATGAGACCCTGGATTTGCGTCACTACTCACATTATAAGCATCACTTGGATTTCAGAATGAGTTTCCTCAGCACAAGTCACTTAGTTAATTTGTCTCCAACATTGATCATCCATGGCTGTGTTGCAAAAGCACATCCAGATGTGGGCTGTCAACAGTTGGTGATGTGTACAAAACTTAAACAGTCCCTGGTAGTTCTGCAACGAATGGCACCTTCACCCTGTCCAGTAGCCTCTTAAAAAACTCCACCACTGCAGCAGCAGCGTTACAAAAGTTACAAGAAAAAATGTTGACGAGTTGCGGAGATTTAAAAATATATTTTTGAATATTTCGTCCAACCTTCAAAAATGTTAACAGGCAAAAATGGTTTCAGAGTCAGGCAACTTTACCTTCTGCATTCCTTCTCAAGCAGCGTGCTGAACAATTGGATTTCCGTGCATTCATTCCTTCCATCTTTAGTCTTATAAATCTTCCTGACAGCGAGATTTCGGAGCCCAATCCATGACCAGAATCCAGCTCGTATACGAGGCCTGGCAGACAGGCAGGCCTATTCCCACAGATCCAGCCCCGTCCTTTCCTGAACTCCCGCTCCGGATCTCCTCCGTGTATCACCACCCCCTCTACCTTCCAAAGAGGGTTGGGAGAGGTATGTGCTATTCCGAGAGCGTAATCCGAAAAGAGAAGCACAGAAAATACCAACCACTGGCCCAAATTAGCGTCGCTTTGCCTCAGCTGGGAGTGACTGCAACTTGTTGCGCGCAGTTGGCAAAACATACAAGATACGAGGAACAGCCTGGGTCGAGGCTGCTCTATAAATAGTGATGATCAAAGCTCGTTGCAATAGTAATAACACAACGCGGGATTTAACATTTGAACACTTTTCTGCGTATATCCAGCGGCGTTAGATTCCAGAGAGGTGTGGCTGGGGCACCAATTTACTACTTTAAATTCAAGTCGTGCAAAACGTCAGCCTCAGAGCGCGTCTGAAAAAAAAAAAAAAGTTTTTTCCCCAGGCCGTATTTCCTGCGTTTAGAGAGGAGACCCAGTGAGGACTGTGGTTATTTGGAGCTCGATTTCCTCCCTTCACATCCCCCCTGGGCGAAGAAGAAGTGAAAAAATCCCCAGAGCAAACAAGAGGAAACCCTCGCGCGTATCCTTGTTAAAACGATCCAAAAGCAGCCAACAAGAGAGAGCAGACTTCTTATCGGAACCAACTCTTCAGGGTCTGGATGGCACTAGTTAGTGTCTTGTGTGTGCCCAACACACACAAGAGTGCACGCTCAGGCGTGTGTGTGTGTGTCCTCTCAGTCCACCGCTTGTCGCCTCCCTTTTTTTACAACCCTCTCGCTGCTGGGGCTAAAACGCGGTTTCGCGGACTTCGGGCTAGATCCTCTCGTGGCGGCTTTGCGTGTTATCCGGGCGAACTGAACATCCACACGCCTGGAGCTGCCACCATCTTCGCTCTGACGGGTTCGGAAATCCTCCCCCAGCTGTTGTGGGGGTGTGGGATGGTGGGACCAGCCTGTCAAGCTCGATGCCATGACTAAAAAATACCACTTCCGGTAAAAACAACGCACCTAAAATGCCTCTAACCACTGAAAATTCCACCATTGTTAATGTTACGGTACTACTTTTTCAGACTGAATGCAAGAGTACAACTGCTTATTTGAGTACTTTCTATTAAAGAGAACTTGATTACGCTCTTCAGTTGTGTGAATCAAGCTTTTTTTTCTTATTTTAAATATTGTAACAACTTGTTATTATTCTAAAAATGCTTGATAAAGGTGCTTTTGTCGCAATCTTCAACCTACTCCTTACCAATTAAATGGTGTCACTCACAAACCTTTACATCAGGGATGTCCAAACTATGCCATTTGTATATTTGTATTTGTATTTGTATTTGTGGCCCATATACTAAAATGAAGAAGAAAAAAAACATGCTACAAATACATTTGTTTTGTGTACTGTACAAGTTTTCCAAATAAGCAAAGATGCAAATAAAAAAAATTACAACAAAATTAGTAACATTTCATTTCATGACAATGTGGTGAATAAAGATAATTGTTGCAAGCAAAAATTGTTCCCCCATTTTATGCTCTGTATCAAGATCCAAATTGTGAACAAATCACATGATTGATTCCCAAGTACTGTATATGATTTAAAAACGATTCAGCTTCCGAGAAATTGCTTCTGTTAAATTACTAGCTCAACCAATTAGTTACTGTTTGGGTTCCAAATGCAGAGATGGGATCCCGCTGCTTTTCAGTGCAGGGCAGATAATTTTGGCTGCTACAGGGTCTCCACAACCCCAAATACGTGTAAAATTCTAAACTCTTTGCCTTATAGAAAGCCGTTCAAAAACACTAATACATAAACAATATGGATTTGTTTGATTGATTGATTTTGGTGAGCTTGTTAAATCAAAGTCAAACACATTTCGAAGTGGTCCTTGACTCCTTTGATTTTTCTGCATTTGGCCCTCGTAAGCAAAAGTTTGGACACCGCTGTGTTACATTAGACAATATTGTAATAGTTATTTTCCCGTTATCTAACCCGTAATTTACTCTGTGAGAAAATAAAGTGACAACTTCATATTTAAGAAAGATTATGGATATGGATCAGAGGAGTGTTTTTCATAGTCTTCTGAAAATAGAATTTTCACACGAAAGAATTATATCAGCATTACTCACATTGCACAATGACATTTGTTAGAAAAATTGGAGTCAAATTCATTTTAAACAGTGCTGTCTTTTCCTGTGTTAAAGGGGATCACCTTTTCATTTCCCATTGAAATTATGTTTTACGCAAAGCAGAGCTGGGATTAAGTCACAAAACTCTGAAGTCGTAACCTGCAAATCACAAATAAGTCCCAAGTTACCAAGTAAAAATAAATAAATAATCTAACACTAAACAGTATATTTACACCTTAAAAAGGTTAACAATTGACGTTATGATAGAATTGTTGGTACTGAATTGTTTTGAACTTGCATTTCAAACTCAGCGTGACTCAATTTAATTTAATTCTATCCAAACTTTACCATTTCAAAATGTTTTTTTCACAATTTTACAACCAACTTTTTCCACTTTTTATGCGGAGAAATGTCTCCACACTTTTTTTTAGATTAAACTTAATAAAAATTAGTTTTAGGAAAGCAGAGTACAGGTCCTGCACTTTTAACCCGAATAAATTAGCAGAACTAAAAAAAAAAAAAGGGGAGGTAATCGGGTGCCTCACTTTTTTTGAGTTAATTAACTCAAAAGTTAAAGTTTTCCAGAACTTGAATGGTTTGACACCCAACTTAATGTTTTTGATACAGGGTTACTAAGAAGCTTTCTGTTACAGCAACTCAATTATTCTCAGTTACCACCTTCTATATAGTTTTTTAAAACTACTGGATTAAGTTAACAAAAGTCCAAACAATACATACAGCCTATCCCAGCTGTCTTTGGGAAATAGGCAGGGTTGCCAGCCAATCGCAGGGTATACACAGACAAACAACCTAGGGTCAGTGTTCAATTAACCTACATGCATATTTTTGGGAATGTGGGAGGAAACTGGAGTACCCGGAGAAAACCCATGACGCAGGCTCGGGGAGAATATGTAACCTCCACCCAGGAACGCCGGAGATCTGGATTTGATCTCACAACCTCTGCAGTAGGAGGGCAGACATGCTAACCAGTCAGCCACCATGTCGACTTCTACGAGGATGAATCAGATACATTTTGAAGCAAAAAAAGGTTGCTATTTTTCATCATCTGACATAAATTATGAATAATTTATTAAACTTTATTTAACCAGGTAAAGAAACTGAGACCAGATTATCATTTACAATGTTAACTGCAGACAAAGTAAAATAAGGCTAAAATAAAATTACAAATTAACAAGTAAAATAAATTATGAAACATATGCACAAAACATAAAATAATACATTACATACATTCATCTTTATTTTTAGAATGTACTATATAAAATTAACTTTATTTGTAAATATTACATTTTTTAAAACAAAAGAAGCAACATTTCATCACAAAATAATAAAATTTTATTAAGTTACAGTAATTTATGTTTTGAGGTTGACTATACCCAAAAACTAGTATAGTTCAATTTAATCAAATATTATTAGTACAAATTAATCATAAAAGCATACAAACTTACACCAACTTAAAAAAGAAAATTTAGTAGTAGTTTTTATAAAACTTTGAGTATAGTGTACTTAATCAATTTGATTATTTTAAATGTACGGGTTTACGGTGTGTCCTCAACAACACTCGCACGGAACTATGCTCCCAAGCCTAATTCTGTCGGTCAATTATAACAAGTAGCATTTTATAACAAACAAATAATATTTGGCAAGGCTAACATTATGGTCCGCGATTTCCCTTGACAAAATGTTGGTGAATGTAATGTGCTAAGATGGGGCTTAAGACTGCTATCAAAAGTCCGCTGTCCACAACATACAAGTGTCCACTGTCCTCGCACTTCTGTCAATTTTTCAAAATCAAATAATCTGTAAATCATTTATTTTGGGATAATGTTGTAAGATGAGTTTTAAATAACATGATTGTGTTTTGTGTGCATGTTTTTTTTAATTTAAATTTTTATTTTTTAGCTTATATTGAGTTGAGTTGAATTTTGGGATCATAGCTTGTTGTAAATTTAGCGTGTGAACTATTAATATATGCAATTCTAAACATTTTGGTGGACTGCATAAATGACTGGCAGATTTTCGCTATTAACATCAGGGCTTGTTCCCTAACTAAGGTTCACTGTAGCCTACTATTGTTTTGCTAGAATTACAATAATAATATTAATAATAATAACAATAATAATAATAATAATGATAATGAAGAGAAGAAGTTTTATATTAAGACATCCATGGCAGGAAGTGTTCACTCCAATACTGAAAAGAAACCTGATACTTTTATTTTGAAAATCAAGCTCTGAGTTTCCACCAGTCCACTTTTTTCTTCCAACTTTGTTTTTCACAATTAGCAGAGATGGTATGGGAGCATGTTCACACTGTATACAGTTTATTATAGGCTTACTTATATATTTCTCATATATCATTACTCATTATTCATTTATTACGTTTTACTATTTCTGAAACACAACATTTAAAACTTTTTAGTTAATGCAGTTTTTTTCCCCCTCTCAATTGTTTGCATGGATTTCTTTTTATAGGAACTTTTCCAAGTTCAAATCTGTAAATCTCTAGTCTATGTGTTTAAGATCGTAAGAATGTTGTGACACATTCATGGTCATCAACAGAAACATACTGTTATTTAGCTCCAAGACATTTCATTCATTCAAGGCGTTGACTTCCAGGAGACAGTAAAGAGATCAGATTGTGAACAGCAGGCTTGCACAGCTTGACAATAAACAAGCTAATTCACTGATTCATTGCGGGTGTGTTTGTGTGCGTGAGCTTGTCCTTTACTGGTGATAACAATGAAATATGATTCCAATAAACCATAACCTCTGTGTGCCTTGTTCAAGTGTGTTTACCAGTGGCATGTGGGCGGCGTGTGCACGCGTGTGCGCGCTTGTGTTTGAGAGCTTCCATAAGAGGCCTTTTCATAAAGCTGATAAAGCTACGCTGATAAAGTTCGTGTTAGCACTTTGGCCAAAAGGCTCGGCAAACACAGTTCACACGCACATATGGCACAAGATCACGTATGTACATATGGAACTTAAATTGTAAGCATGCGAGTGTGTGTCGGCCGTCGGGTCAGCCTAGAGTTTTCGGATTGACCTCTGTGGGGTGCTGAATGACTCCTCAACCCCACCTTCTATCACGACATAAATGCATTTACAAATCACATTCTCAATCTCACCTGTGGACAATTTAGTCTTCAGTTAACCTAATATGCATGTTTTGGAATGTGGGAGGCAGCCAGATAGGCGGACAAGGCCCGCACAAACACACATTTAAACCCATTTAATAACGGTGAAGCAGCTACCTGCCAACTTAGTTTTATTTTATTTATTTTTTGACAGTGTTTTTCTGGTAATTATTATATAACATCAAAGAGTGAACAGAAAGTGCTCAAGTTTGAAACTTTTTGGATAGAAATGCAAGCTTGAAAATGATTAAAAGTTGACTTGACAAATGAATACAAACCACCCTCTGGCAATCATTGGAAGTTTTCCGGATGTGTCTTAAGTGAACTTTACACTCTGTGTGACTGTAAGATTAAAGTTTAACAAATTGATTGAAGGCGTCTTCTAGTGGTGGCGCTGCGAGCGTGTTTTGATATTTATCAGCATGTGTTCTTGTATTCATCCACTTCTGTGAACTTAACATTTCTCATTCAAACTGAACAATAATACACGCTATGAGGTTTTGGATATGATTTAATTAAGTGTTGTCTTTGTGGACTCAGAGAGATTTCATCCTTTTTACTCAAAAAAAATCACAGAAAAGGAAAATTATTACAGACTTAAATTGACGAAACCTAATGCAGACAATCAGCATATAAAATGCATGGATGGATTTCCCAAGTGAATATAATGCCTTTAGGAATATGAACAATATTCCATGTGGATCCAAAGATGGTACATAAACAATTTTTGGCTGTTACTGGAGCAGTTAGGCCACATGTGTCCAACTCAAGGCCCGGGGGCCATATCTGGCCCGCCACATCATTTTATGTGGCCCACGAAAGCAAATCATGCGTCACCTGCTGCTAATATCTATATCAAAATTTCAAATTGTCATGTGTGATAAGTAATATCATTGTGATTTTGCAGGATTTTTTCATTTTCCTATTTACAATAACGTCAGCAATAATTGAACAAGCTAATATTTTTGACTTCTGATTTCAAAAGTTGTTACCCACCAATTTGTTGTGTGCATGTGTGAGACGATTAATCGCTGTCATAATGGCCCTCTGATAAACCATAACAAAAAAAGTGTCCCGCGCCAAAAATAAGTTTGACAGCCCTGCTGCAGTCACTGTGATGTCATTTTCTGTGGGCAGCAAGTGGCAGTAGAAGGCAAAATGGCCGCCCTCTGAGATGGATAGCATTTTCTGTTTAATTCATATTCCACAAACCCAATACTAATCACTTTGTTTAGACTAGCATCCCTACTGTATTAGATTAAAACAGCACAGCACAGCAGATGTGACTCAGTTTTCAGTCTTTGAAAGTGGCACAGAAAGGACAACAGTGGCAGGTTTTAGCATCTTATCGGCAGTGCCTTTCTCTGAGGATGTGAATAAATGAAGTGCAAAAAGAAAACAAGAACAACAAACTATTTTGTTGTATTTATTTCATATTTATCACGTGAATGTTTAGAAATTTATTTTTTTGTTCTATCTCAAGACAAAATTGTTGAAGTTTTCACAAATAATGGTCAGCTGTACGGTGGACACATTTTTATCAGCATGATATAACATTATTCTAAGACTAATGAATTTTGATTGGGAAAATCCTTTTTACTTGTCATTTCAGTCAGAATAAATAAAGTGTAAGTTGTATTTTTGGGGGTCATATGACCCAAGTGGACATTGTAGATCATTACAAATGTTCTTTATCATTCTGTTTTCCTCCCAACGTTCAGTTTTGAGAATCACAGCAGTGAGGATTCTTGCAGAACCGCCTCAAGGCACCCGCCGCCATCTGCCGCTGCGATTCATCGTTCTGCACCATTCCCATCCGTCTCACTGCCTCCTCCAACGATTTTTGGGTTTCTCCTCACACTCGGGGCCCTCGCAAGTGCCGGAAAGTAGGTTGGCAGGTGTGGGGGCAGGCTTTGCCGGAGCGAGCGTCTCCTTGCCGACGCTCATGAGCAAAGCCGGGAGCTCGTACGAAATGGCCTTCTCCAAACGGTCCAGCATGCAACCACCCGTCCAGCTGCAGTGGTAGCACAGCTGCTGGAAGTTGGACACTGGATTCACGCCAAAGAAATCTTGATAGGCCTCCTTACTGGGCAGGTCAAACTTGCTGACGTTGGTTTTGGCCAGAATGGACTTGAAGATGTAGTACTTGTCTGGGTCAGTGACAATGTCATGAAACACCTCATAGGGATCACCAAACCAGCCCAGCTTTTCGTGGTAGGTCTGGAGGTAACGGTCAACAAGGAGGGCGTGAATGCGCACTCGGATGCCATGTTGCCGGATGAAGGCAATCTTGTTTTCAATCTGGTTCTCTATCACCTGCAAGTGTGAGATTAAATAGAACCAGCCACCATTTTAAACTAGAATGACAGATGCAAGACTTTGCCAAGGTTGAACTGTTGTAAGTCATACCTGGTTCAAGTCCTCCAACAGAGACGTCTCTTCCTTCATAAAGAGCTCCCGGCTGGTATCGACTGCGTATTCCTGAGTCCAAAAAGAGCTCACATACACCCGAGGAGGTTCTGTGGCATTGATGAGGGGCGCCATGCTCCAGAACAGGGCTCCGTAGACCCTCATCAGGTCCTGGGTGGTGAGACTGTCGGCCTTGTTGAGGATGATGCGGATTTGGGACTCACGGCCCTTCATCTGCCGGAAGAGCATTTCCAGCTCTCCTCCCACATCAAGTTTGGTGGGGTCAAAAACCAGGAAGATCAGATCAGCTCGGTCAATGAACCACTGGCACACCTCGTTGTAAGGGTACCCTGATGGGGGCGAAGACAAACGAATGGCTGTAAGTTCTCAGATGAATTTTGATGTCTGTTTTACAACAAGAAGTTGCAAAACGAGACGAGTCCATCAAATAGGTCTCAACTGTTGTTAGCCTGGGATCCGCATTGCCCTACTGTTGCAATGTTGCCACCCACTTTGAAAATACCCTCTGAAAATATACATCTATTTTTAAACAGAATAAGTGAAGGCAATTCAGATCACAATCACCTGAGCGTGACAGAACTGCATGTATAAAAATGAATACAATAAAAAAAAAAAAAATGTAATTTATATCTCAGCTCTGTTCCTTTGCTGTTAGGAAAGTGCAACACCAATAATAATAATAATAATAATAATAATAATAATAATGCATGGGATTTATATAGCGCTTTACAATGGAATGGATTGATGCAGTTTGCATCCTTTTTAGGAACAGTAAATGTTTTATCAGTCTTAAGGGGAAGTAAAGCCAAATGTTTTCTTTACAATAATATGTTGTCTAAACTATTTTAAACATGGCATTCTTATTAATATTGTGTTTGTGGACTTTGAATTAAGCAGAAAAATCCACCTGTTTTTATCCATCTCAGCGAGCTGCCATTTTGCCTCTTGCTGTTGAGACGGAAAATCACATCAAAATTGCTGAGAGCTCAGGTAACAACCAATCACGGCTCAGCTTCTGAACGTCAAATGACCAACCTCAGGTGAGCCAACAGGTGAGCCATGATCTGTTGTTACCTGAAGTCTGAGCTAATGTAATTTTCAGTCGACAGCAATGGCAAAATGGCCGCCCCCTGTGATGGATAAAATTGAGTGGATTTCGTTGCTTAATTCATATTCCACAAACACAATATTATTCAGAATACAATTTTTAGACTATAGTGGGGCTATTATTCCCTGGATTGTCTGGCAACCAGTTCAGGGTGTACCCCACCTACTGCCCCAAGCCACCTGGGATAGGCTCCAGCACCCCAGCGACCCTTGTGAGAGATAAGCGGTTAATAAAATGGATGGATGGGGCTATTATTGTTATGAAAATTGTTGAGTTGACTTCCCCTATAATGATTACGATTAGTGTAAAAAGCCTGCTTGTGCCATGTGACAATATATTTTTGTATGGCGCTGCGCAAATCCGTTCAAAAAATGAGGAACGTCTGGAAATTCTTACAAGCTACCCACGACCCACCCAAAATGTGTACGTGAGCCACCAGTAGAGAACCACTAAAATAACTTACCTCTTTCCTGCTGTTTGCGGTTCTCAATGATGCCAGGAGTATCAACAATTGTGACCCTCTCCAGAAGCTTGTGGGGCATCTCATAGCCCACCAGCCTTTCCAGGAAGCCCTGGCCAAACTTCTCCAAAGGCGAGAAGGAACGCAAACTGTCGGCTGCCATAACGATGCCCTCTATGGTGCGATACTTCTCGCCATGCATTATTACAGTATACTCAGAGGTTGTGGGTTCAGCACCTGATGGAAAGGTAAACAGAACATAAGGATCGCTGAGCTTTGGCATATCAGCTCTATAGTTTTACTTGCAATATGGAAGTGTTCCAGTAGTTCCGGGTAACATATATAAGAAAACAAAACAAGTGTGGACCAAAATATGGATGTTGGGACTGCGTTCTTAGGAAAGCATAGTTCCCTTCCCCTGAGCAAGGCAGTTAACCTTCCACTTTGTTACCAGTGTGAATTTAAATTAGCTTCATGTATAAAAAAAGAAAAAAAGTATAAACTAATACTAATTCGTAGGGATGGTCGACACTACTCTTTTTTTTTTCAGATCGATCCCAGTACGAGTACTCAACCCTTGAGTAGTCACCGATACCAATATCACCAGTGCTTTTGATAGATAAAATTTCATCCCCAAAAAATGAATAATTTCAAAGAAAGGTCTATACATCCCAATATAACATTTTTTCCTTTAAATTACATGAAATTAATGGTGAATTTCTGTTCTTCTAATTAAAATTTTCTAGTTCCTGATCATAAAATGGTCACAAGATCAGTTGCCGCCGCGAGTATCGATACCTTGAAATAAGGCCAGGTATTGGCCCGATACTGATACGTGGTATCAGTACTCGCCTAAGCTCATGCTTATAAGTTATATCTGTGTTAACTGCAAAATAGTCAACATAAAACTCCTTGATAAACACATGCAGGACTATTTTGGGAAAATACATTTAACCCTCCTGTTATGCAGCGGGTCAAATTGACCCATTACCTTTTTATTTATTTATTTATTAAAGAAATCAGTTTAGTGATTCTAACCAACTATATTTAGATTTTGTTTTTTTTGAGTCCGACATTTTATATGACGGGTCAAATTGACCCAGGGAGTTAATTGCTGTTTCTGATAAACTAACGTACAAGTAATAGGAAGGTGAACCAAATGCTCTTACCTGTATATAATTCTTGTGAGGTGTCATGAAGACCCAGCAGGTAGTTGATCATGGAGGACTTGCCCACACTCCAGGGTCCAAGGAACAAAACCATGGGTTTAGAAGCGATTTCCCCCTCTACAGTTTGTAAGGAAAGACAACTATACCAGATTTGGATTGACAGACAGCACGTGGCTCACTTCACAAATTCAGTTGCTGAAAATAAAAATCATGAAGCTCCCGAGTTTTCAGAACCTCCCTGCCCTGATTTCTTGTGCCATCTTGTGGCCATAATCTTTGATCATTCACAATCAAGATGTAGGCGCAACCTATCTTGGCTCAGATATGAATTGATACGCAGCAGAAGTGTGACACAGTCTGTGTGATTTAACCTGTGACTTCGTGCTGCCTGAGTTCATTGTACTTGAAGGCTTGTTCCATCGGTTTGATGGCTGTTTGATAGATGTTCAGTAACTTCTTCATTGCAGCTGGAGACAAACGTAGTTGAGATTGAGAACATGACAGGTCAAAAGTGGGAAGGAGACATTTTGGGGAATGGGCTACAGTGCATTCTGTTGACATTTTACTTTTCTCTATTGTATTTCAGGTTGAAAATTTAATTTACTCCCTTACCTGTCACCTGAGCTGAGGGTTCAGCAGCAGCCAATCTCAGTGTGTCCTCAATATGGGAGCGGTCCCTCATTGCTGGACCTTCATTTGTTTTCCCTTATTGGCAGAGCAGACTGTCAGTCATATCGTGAAAACTTGTTAATTAATTTATGACATTATAAAGAATTGTGGGTATTCGTGCTTTGGATGATTATGTTTTAAACCCTTTTTTTCTCAAACAACACATTCATTTTGTGAATGTGATCCCCAATGCTTCCAACTGAACAGGCTTGACTATTATATCATGCTGTAGCACATCTATCAGTCTATTCGCTTCCTTTGCTATTTTGGTCTGTTTATTTCTGTACCAGAGGTTGTTGCTAATTCCTCTTCAGCCACACACAGTGTCATATTCAGTGGTATTGACATGCCTGGGAAAGAAAGCCTGGAAGCTGAGAAAGATCTTTTAAGTGCCATGACCTTTTACATTTCATTTACAGTTCGTTGCATTAATTGCAGTTGCAAATAAGTGTTTTAAAAATGTCTTTCATGTTAGGTCTATTGTACAAGTATGTTGTATGAGTATATGACATCCTTTGTTTTTCTTGTAGTACCGTTGGTCTGTGCAGACTCCTCGACCTCCACCAGAGTGTCCTCCACCTTATGAGCCACTTCAGATGTTTCTTCTCCAAGATCTTCTACTGTTGCTTCCTCAACAGACTCCTGTGTGACTTCTTCAACGACCTGTATTTCAGGAATTACTTCTGGTTCTGCTTCAGGCTTTGAAAATGTTTCCGGCCCAGAAACAAGTGCAAGTTTTGGGACATCTCCTTCTAAGTCATTATTTGTAACATTTGGTGTTTCTTCCTCGGGTTCTGACAACACTTCTGGCTCAGCTTTATATTCTGCTTCAAGTGCTGACATTGCTTCCAGTTCAGCTTCAAATCGAGATTCAGGTTCTGAGACCACTTCTGCTTCAGCTTCATATTCAGCTTCAGGTGCTAATATCACTTCCGGTTCAGCTTCAAATTCTGATTCATGTTCTGAAATCACTTCCGTTTCAGTAGCACGTTTCTCGTCAGGTTCCGATATCCTTTCAGGTTCAACTTCATATTCTGATATCGCCTCTGGTTCCGCTTCATTTTCTGCTTCAGGTTCTGATATCACCTCCGTTTCAGTGTCATAGATTGCTTCAGGGGCTGATCTCATTTCTGGGTCAGCAGCATGTTCTTCTTCAGATTCTGACAAAACTTCTCGTTCACCGTTATAATCGGATTCAGGTTCTGATATCACCTCTGTTTCAGTGTCATATATTGTTTCAGGGGCTGATATCATTTCTGGGTCAGCATCATGTTCTTCTTCAGATTCTGACAAAACTTCTCGTTCACCGTTATAATCGGATTCAGGTTCTGATATCACCTCGGTTTCAGTGTCATAATGTGCTTCAGGTTTAGATGTCACATTTGGCTCCGCAGACTCAGCACTCATTTCAAGAATGTTTTCTGGCTCTGATTCAGCACCTTCTGGGCCAATTTCCTCCCCAGCTATTTCTCCCTCCTGCGTCTCCTCTTCTGTTTCCTGGAGCAGTTCCTCCTCTTCTAAATCGGCACCGTGAGGGATAACTGCTTCATCTTTTGGCACTTCATCTTCTGTGTCTTCACTTTTGCCTTCCTCATCCATAAACTCTCCTGCAGAAGATACAACCTCGCCAACTGCTTCCTTCTCGTTAATTTCCTCTGCAATGGATGCCTCATGTTCAGCAGATGCCACCTCCTCTTGGTTCTCCTGTACTGCGTTTTGGAGAACAGCTTCTTCTTCTTCTCCATTGCTTGGTTCCTCAACAGTGGAAGGTTCAGTTTGTGCTATCTCAGCTGGTTCTTTGTCACCCTGTGAAGGTGAGGCTGACTCTTCTTCAGACGCAGACGGTTTGGGAGTACAAGGTTGACACATGGGCCTCTCTGGGGCCGGCGTGTCATTGGACGAACTCTGGCTGGTATGCTCCTCTGCTGTGCCACATCCACAGGAGAAGAGGTTTCTCTCTGGCTCCTGGAGCCGTACAGGCACCAGTGGGTCTTCATCAGGGATGGATGATCCTGGCACCAAACCACAAAAGTAAAGAAGAAAAGAGTTCATGTTATCTAAGTGTTATTGTTGACATGTTGAAGTGTAATTTTTTTGCAAACAACACATAACACATGCTGTTTTCCATCCTCATTGCCATACAGCAAATTGTTGTATACATTGTGTATGAATGTTGGCTTTTCATTTAATTACATGATATTTTATTGAAATTGATTGAGGAACACATACACTAACACACAGCCCACAATATTAGGTACGCCTGTATAATCTAATAAGATCCGATATAAAGGCTATAAATTCGGCCTACTAAGTTTTGATTGATTTTCAGAGATAATAATTTAAATTTAAATTAACTCAAAGTAAACAGTTACTTTCAAGGTCACAACCACTATTTAATTTTATCCGCCTACTCGTGTGAACACACAGTAGAGCACATTCTTATGTGCGGCAGCTATTTAGTATGTGTACAGTTCACATTACAAGGTGGAGACAGTGAAAAATGACGACGGGCATAAGCAACTGGCACAGTTTTTTTAATTTCATTTATCTTTTTACACATTTGTCTTTGAGCTTCTCAAACCTAAACAAGAAGTATTGGCTTTGTTGAGTTCTGTGCATCAATTATTTTAAAAAGGATATCTGATCTTACAAACATTAACATTGTTTTGCCTTTGTAAGTGCTTACATATAAATTGTTGTGTTTCTGACAACACATCAAGTATGCAATATATAATTTGCCTGTATCTAAAGATGTGTTTGAGCAAGCCGTTGTGCATTTCTGCTACACTGTTTTGAAACAGTGAGGCTAATTCACATAACTGCCATCCATATTGAGTGACCACACTCATGACATAATTAGCTAGGCAAAGCCACTTTCAAGTGATGGCTTGAGTCTATTGTATATTTGGTGGTAGGGATGTAACGATATCCAAATCCCAATACGATATTCTCACGATATGAAGCTCATGATACGATAATTATTACGATATTGTGGGGAGGTTGGCGACATAAAAAAAGGTCACAATATTGTAAAAAAAAAAAAAAGAGTTCATACTAAAAAAAAAGCACCATATTGTGCTTTTGTACATAACAGCAATGCATACAAACAACCTACAATCTACAATAACACCTAATATTGAGGCACTTATTGACTCGGTTCACAAGTATATTACGTTCCCATCCATCTCGTGGATTTTAAATATAGAAGGGCTAAAACATGCCTTAAGAAAATTAAACTGCACCAAAAAAAAGTAGCCACCAGAGGGTGCTAGAACTACACAAATGGAAATCAACTTGACTTTTTGTAACAGATGGTGCTGCTTTTAATATTGTGACATGACGACGACAATATTGTGGCAGTTTTAATATCGCGATATCATGATAATGCCGTTTTTTTGTTACATCCCTATTTCATACACCAGGCTTAACTTCTGCAATAGTAGCAAACATCTGACTGCCGCACATGAGTGATGCGGAAGAAGAGGCCAATAAAAACAGCTGCTGGAACAAACACACAGGAGATCCAGCACACTCTCACACTCGTCGGCAAGATCATGCCTGATGTTATGCGGGGATGACAACATGCAGCCTATACACCCCAGCCCCAGTAATCACGGTAACAAAAGTCCAACTCACTATTGGCCACTTGCATGAGAATGGCCCAACGTCCCAAATAGACAGATTTCAGCAAAACAAGAAAAAGGGTGTGCTATAATTCTTGATCCTTGTTTTATTTTGATAAAAGCATATCAGAGACATAGTAATTGTGTCCCTTTTAAGATTGTTACACCACACAAGTCGACACAACAGTAACTTGACTAGAAAATGGCACTATTGTGACTCTATTTTGTTATTGTTTTATTTGTGTTACAGTCTTACTTTTGTTCATATTGGCTCAGATGGCTTATTTGCCTTGCTTTGAAGATGTAAAGTCATAATAATCTTTAAATTCTTAATAATAAAAAACAAAGCTACCTACAGTATTTGCTAGTTTGAGTTCATGGGTTTGGTTTATGAGGTTTATCTGTACTATGATGCAAGCAGCACCCTCACTCTTGCAATAATCCCCCATTCACGCCATCTATTTTAAGATGCTGAATCACATATTAAGCTATTTATTGCAGATGATGTGCTTTACTATTTTATCACGCTCTTTTGAGATTGTCATCATTCAAGTTCATGCGTCAAATGTCGCATGTTCAATGTGTATTGCCACTGTGTTGCCTTTATTGTCGCACATAATACAAGGAGGCGTGTCTTAGGTGTTCCACAAATGTCAGCAAGTGTCTGTTTAAGGGTTCCTTGGTCAACTCCTGCACTATGTTGATGTTGTGCGGAGGTCTGGGTGAAACGTGAAGTGTTGTGAGACATGCCTTGGAGCTGAAAGTCACCTTTCTGTTGCAGAAATAGGTCCAGAATGACTCGTGGTGAAAAGAAGGAGGTATATTTGTGATTTTCTTCTTCTTTTTTTTTTTTAGATGAGGTGTTGTGACTTCTGTTTAGCAGCAAAATATGAGTGTGGATGAGTCATGATTTAATAAACCTAATTCCATGCATGGACTTACAAAATGGTTGTAAATTAACGTCCATGGAATGTTTGAAAATATATTTGACAGTTTCCAAGTGAATCAATAGTATAGTTAATGGGAATTAAAAATGAGGTAAGATTCGGACCCACAACCTCTCTATAATGTGAGGCAAACATGCTAGCCACCACTATAGGCCACCACACTGCCTGCAAATTGATGGCAACAGTATTTTCAAATGTTCTTATTATTATTTGGTGTATCTTTTACATAATAAATAGACTGTATACGTACATCAAACTTCAGTAGCCAAGATTAAACTGAAGCCCCCCGACAACGTAAAATTTAGCAGATTTCCAGTTTATTACAATTGATGTAATCATGTAGCCTATTTCTGTTCATCCCGCCATTCACAGAATTTTGCGATTACTTCAAACCTCAACACACTTGCTAGGGATTTGATACACATATTATTGCAAGCAAATCTATACAGTGTATTTTCATCCTACAAGTGCTTTAGCTTGTCTGTTGTAGGCACTTGAAGCCGGAATGACACATTAACAACTTTACATCATAGACACTGAGATTTATCTAAACTTCACAATAATCAAATACTATTGAATTGACATATGACCTCAAAGTGAATGTATCTGTGTGCATATTCATTTAATAAAGACATCTATGGATTGTGGAAAGCCACAAAGAGATCAGTGAGCCGAGTATCTGGTGACGATTCAGCCTGACAAATGCCTGACGTGTGACTACAGCTGTTTGCTGGGTCCAAAATGAACCTATTGAAGGGCACACAAGGATATCCTCATGAAGTTGAAAACACAAACCAATTGCACATAATTCTCTTTATAGCTAGTTCTGATGTACTGTACTTAATAGAATCAATGTCATTATCATATTGTAACATCTAAAAAGAATAAATGAAAAACAGAAGAAAACAGATTCAGTTGCGAAATAACTTATTTCATCGTGATTAATTGGTGTTTCAAGTGAGTGTGCGTGGTTGTGTATATGTAGCGAGCCTAAATCAATCTGTCAGCTGTGTCTCTCCAGAGAAATGAGAATGAACAGCAGGCAGAACATTTTCCATCAGCTGGTGTCCCACCTCAGACTGACATTTCCATGTTATACCCTCAAAGCTCCAAACTGCACGTCATCAGTATTCTACAAACGTTTTATGTAGGATTAATTCCTATGATTCATATCTTTATATTTTTTTCACATTATCTTTTGACCACTGGAGAAAATAGTCCAAAAGGTCCAGCATGTTGGTTCACTGTGCTTCCCGAGCAATCATTTTGTGTCCACACTAAAACCACACACCTATTGTGTAGTCATTCTGTTACAGTATACAGTATAAGCACTTTCTCACTTTCCCTCACCCAATCCTCATGAATGCTGCACTACAAATCATACTTCACATGCGTCAAGCACAGCTGCACTGACATGTTACAGCACAGACACCAAAGCCTCTCAGCCATACCTGCAGCAGACAGAGCCAGCAGAGCCAGAACGCAGCACACATGGACCAGAGACTTCATTTTGGCTGCAAGGGGCCACCCCTCCTCTTCCCAAGATATATATACCCCTCAGGCAGAGTTAGAGGTCATGTGCCCAGTGGAGGTGGGGCACAGCAACTGTTGTCTTACCCCGATTGGTTATTTCAGCAAGCTAATAGAATTCTGAATAGCATACTATACTTACTATACTATACTGAACTACACTAAAATACTGTACTGTACGTCAATGATAGAAAGTTGATGACATCAAAGTAACATTTTATTTTTAAACATACACAAGAAGGGTCATCTTTTGAGCCATCGCACTTTCATGAATACTGTATATTATTTTGCTCAAATGTGATCAATCATGATTGTTTCAATGGCATGGTAACCCAGTTCGGTGTTTCCAACCAGGGTCCTCTAACACAGTGGTCCTCGAGGACCGGTATCCAGCCTGTTTTCCATGCCTCCCACAGCCAACACAGGTGATTCATATCATCAGCTAATCAGCAATCTCTGGAGAAGGCTGATAACGATCTCCACCTGTGTTGGCTGTGGGAGACATGGAAAACAGGCTGGATACCGGTCCCTGAGGATCAGGGTTGAGGACCACTGCTCTAACACACAAGTGTGCCATTATCAGTTTCACTTAGTTTTACTATAAATAATGTACAGTATATGTTGTCTTTCTATGCCAGCTACCTATGTTTCCACGTTGCTATTCATACAACAGAAGTCACGCAGGCTTCTTGCCAGTATGTCAGATTTCATATTGAGTAGGTTGTGTGAGTAATTGAGACATTATCATACTACTACTTAGTCATACTTTTTGTGACATTTTTGTTAGGTAGTGTGCAAATGTAAAATATGACTTTGCTCATTAAAAACTGGCACACGCTGATCTATCGGTTAGCGCAACTGTCTCACAATTAAGCAAATTGGAATATTAATGTTGGGTAGTGTTGGGCCTATTGATTCTGTGGTATTGATATATCGATTTACACAAAAGGGATTTACACACTTAACTCTTTGGAGACACCTGGTTTCAATGCATTTCGTTCGTATTTGTAGCTAGCGCTCTTTGATTGTTGTTGGCCTGCGGTATTTGCATATATACTCATATTTAGTATTCTATATTGTTTATATTTGTATCCTATGGGTTGTCAGTTAAGTATAGTAGGTTGTTCGCAAGAATTCCAGTTTCCTCTCTTCTGACTTTTACATTGATTCTTTTATCATTACAGTTCTTCATTGCAATAAATATTTTCATGCTGTTTTAATTAATGTATAGTTCCCTTTGGCTCTAACTTTTACATTGTATTTTTTACGTTTTTTTTGCAAGTTATCTTCGTATCTTATCAAACATGAGCAACCTGATGAAGCCCTTAGCGAAGTGCCTTGTTGTAAATCAAATATATATTTTTCCTGTGTGCGGTAGCAATCCTAGAATCCCTAGAGGTCATTTTGGGGTTACATTAATTTATATTTATCGTAAATTCACATTTATTTTTATGTTTTATTTTTTACATCCTTTATAAAAAGCAAGTAATGTGTTATCAATAATATGTTATGAACCAAACGAACGCATTAAAATTATTAAATGGTCAGTTATTTCCATGTGTTTAATTTGGGTACAGGCACACGCACACATACATTTCGGTATTATTATTATTATTATTATTATTATTAAATATATAAATAAATACAAAATCACCCATCACTATGCTGAATGTAACGTTATGCCCTCCTGACCGACGTAAAAAAGTTATACCTGTAGGACATAATGCCTCTTTCGTGAGAAATTGTAACTAAAAATGATAATAATAAAAGAAAGAAAGAAAGAACGAACGAACGAACGAAAGAAAGAAACTCTCCCTTGGTGGAATCGAACTACTTTCCAGTCTTCCGCGTGACAGTAACGACTGTTAGAGCTCAAGTTGTACACAGACTGTAACCGCACAGAAATTATTTTCTCCATCAATACAACTTGAAAAATATTTTATTTCCCCTTTCATGTTCCTACTCGGAACATAAGGCAAGCGAACTCCCTCAAATCCGGTTTACAAAACCGGAAGCGATCTATGAAAGATTTTGATTGGCTAAGGACTGTTGCTATGACTTCTGTTCCAGACGCTTTGGAGTCTGCAAATTCACACATACACGTCTTCCACAAACTTATTCTTTCACCACGTGTCTGCCCAGTACAGTAATTAATCTCTTTTCAAACGTATACTGAAAATAATTTTAAACGAGGTAAAAACATTGTGGCATCAAACCGCTGCACGCATCGAACAGAACAGAACATCAAGTATCTAATCTCATCAAGATGAAGGTTGGTATTACGTAAATATATATTTGTTTTATTTTTGAGTTGCTTAACATCATTGAGTTCAAAGGGATGAATATGTCTTCACTTAGCTAGCAACTTGCTAACGGCAGTGCTAATTAGCTATCGAAACTTTATAAAACATTTTGACATGTAAAACTGCTTTTTCATATCAGCTTCTTGTTAAATTAATCAAGTGTATAGTACATTACACAGCTAATGGATTAGTACATTTCTTGTAATTTTATAATTTGCTTGTGCTCAACAAGTATTTATTCTTCTACACTTTATGTACAAGATGCACAGTAAAAAAGATTAGGTTATTTGCCTGCCATACAATTTCCTGAGCGAGTGAAAATATGTTTGATATGTTGTGTGACTTGTGTCTGTTGAAATGCATTGAATTTATTGGAGCCACATGTCTTTTTTTTTTGTGTCCACAGAGCATTTTCACCCTCGTAGACAATGCTTGGATGGGCTCGAAGTTATTGTACAAGTGGCAGAAATCCCTTGGAAATTATATAGCTGTTGCAGGGTGAGTGAAAATGGAGCCTTCTTTAAATCCAACATTTGACCTGACTAACCCCACGTGCACAATGCGTTGTATGCAACCCAACAGACAAGACAGCTCAGTGAAAATATTTGATCGCCATGGATACAAGTTGACTGAAATCAGCCTTCCTGGGTACGTGTCGGGCATAAACAATTGAGAGCAAAGATGTTTTTATTGTTGAAATAATTGCTTATTTTATTTTTCCCTCACTCATTTAGACGCTGTGTGGGGATGGACTGGGACAAGGATGGGGACATTTTGGCAGTGATAGCAGCAAAATCCAGCTCCATATACCTTTGGGATGCCAGTGTCAATAAAACATCCAAGATAGACAGTGGAATGAGGTAGGAGTATACTTGCATTCAATATGTTGCAAAAGTCTTGCGATAATAACTACATATAATTAACTAGAATGTAGTAATGGCAAATAAAACAACAAAGCTAGTGGAGATTTAAAAAATATATATATATTTTTTTACTGTATATTTAATACTAAACATTTACTAGCAGTATTACCAAAGTTGCTCAGACAAACAAACCAATTTTGGAGGTGGAATGAATAAAAAATAAAGCATTTTCCCTGACAGAGATCATATTTCTCTCATCGTGTGGTCAAAAACGGGCCCCCTGCTGGCAGCTGGGACTGCCAAAGGAAACCTGTTAATCTACAATCAGCAGACCTCACACAAGATCCCAATATTAGGTACATGACATAACAAGCATGATCATTTTCATCATTTCAACTCACTTTGTGTGATTTTCTTTCAACTCTGTTCATCGTGCATTTGTAGGCAAACATACCAAAAAAATCACCTGTGGCTGCTGGAATGCTCAGAATCTACTGGCTCTTGGCTGCGATGACAACAATCTGAGCATCAGCAATCAAGAGGGGGACACCATCCGAGAGGTAAGTCACATGCAACACAAAAAAAACCACATTGTCAGTTGCACGTATGGGTGAGTCATCATTTACAGGTGCTCTACCTGTGTGCGGGAAATACGGGTATCATCAGATCATAGTAACCACATGTAGAAACACTGTACTAAGATGACATGTCTTTGTTGTAGATAAAACTGCGCGGCGCACCTGCAGACATTTACTTTTCTATGATGAAGACAAGTGAAAGGACTTCACAAGGAGAGAACACTGTGAGTGTGTTTAGGCACACTTTCTTACACCACTTGCATTGTTTTGAGCAAAGTGCCGTGTGTTTTATGGTAGAGATAGACCGATAAGAACAGTATGTTTTTTAAACCAAGGGTTAATTTCTTGTGTGTCTATACCACTGTGTTGGGCTTTTTGTGTTTTGCTTTATTGTTTGTTTGTTTGTTTTAATGGACTTGAGTCTGTCAGTAAAGATGTCTCATCTTAACACCGATGTCAATTATTAGTAGTAAGGAGGCTGATAACCGATATTTGGAGCCGATATTCATTCATATATTATTAGCGTCAACATTTTAAAAAAAAATGCCAATCTTGACTGTTGTAATGTCTTACAATATGTTAATTGAACAATTTTTCAAACATTTCAAAATGTAGCCTTTTTTTTTTTTATCTTAGACAATAGACATTCTTTTCAATTTCTAGCAAAATGTTCAGGGCTCTCCCAAGGTAATTAGTACGTCTTAAAAAGTGAAATGGAAACTTAAACAAGTAAATACCATAGCTCTCTATAGTTTTCTACAGTAAATATTTTTTTCCCGAAAATTTAAAAATACCTCAAATCTTAAACTTTCACATTTCTTTGTTTTAATGTCGAACAAAAACAAAAGGTTCAGAAGGTTCCCAGTGTCAGCAGCATCTCTTATAATGTTAACTGAAAATTTGAATGAATGAATACTAGTTCCCTGATATTAAAATGGGTTTAGATTTACCTTTTATCAGCTGTGAGATTATTTTAAAAAAAAAAGGTCGATATCGATAGTGGTCAAAATGCCCAATATCGGCGCCGATAATCATCCAGGCCCTATATTCCTATATTATAGAATTACATTGCATATTATACTTACTGGCATTTTTACTGTAGGTGAGTGTCTGCGTGGAAAAGAAAATCCTGGTCCTTTTCAGCGTCACCAATACAGACGACTGGTATGAGCTGGCATTTGAAGCCAGTTACGGGCGCATCGTCTCTTATCGCTGGTACAGCACACACACACACACACACACACACACACACACACACACACACACACACACACACACACACACACACACACACACACACACGATGAACCTTACACAGTGTCTTTGAGTATTAAAAAATACACACTATAATTCTGTATTATTATTATTATCATTATTGCAAAAGACACATGACAAATATTCTCTGGGATTTTTTTTTATTCCATCAGGTTTGGTGATGGGTATATACTGATCGGCTTCTCGCACGGATACTTTGTGGTCATTTCTACTCACATCAGAGAGATTGGGCATGAGCTCTGCCAGGCCCGGAATCACAAAGACAGTCTTAACAGTGTAGCCATCTCCTCAGCATTAAACAAGGCGGCGTCTTGTGGAGACAATAGGTATGTACAGTTTAATAGAGGTAACAACTAAGTGGTCAAAAATGAAACAAATTAAATTTCTGTATACATTGCAGCATAAAGATCCATGATCTCTCTGACCTCAAATACATTAGCAATGTGATTCAGCTGGAGGATGAGACGAAAGGTGAGGACGTTTCCTGCTATACAGTAGTTTGAAATTTACCAACCATGCCAACAACGTCTCTTTGACTCTTGTCTGCTCAGGTCTGGACCAGCTAAATTGGACGGATGATGGCCAACTGCTGGCAGTATCCACACAGAAAGGCACTCTTCACGTCTTCCTCACAAAGCTTCCGATTCTGGGGGACAGCTACGGAACCAGACTGGCTTACCTTACGTCTCTGCTGGAGGTCACAGTGTCAAACTATGGGGTGAGGACTTGCATTGCTGGAACCCAAAACTGACTGAACAAAGGCTGCGGTAAAAATGAACTCATATTATTTGGTCAAGTGTTGCTTTTGATGCCACTTCAGTTCACTAAACGAGACTCCTCACTAGACTCAACTGTGCGTCTTAATAACTCCATTGTTTTGCAGGTACCTCCTGTGACCATTCAAGTGGAAGTCGAACCAACTTTCATTGCTGTGGGACCCTTCCACGTTGCTGTTGGGATGAACAACAAAGCCTGGTTCTATGCACCGCTTGAACAAGAACCTGGTGTGTGTCATTCATTAAGTCAAATCACTTCACGCAATTTGTTTTACTGGACTATTTATGTTTAGCTTTTACCAAACTGAAGGAGATCGAGTACTTCGGGACGGTTGCCAACATGTGCCTTAATGCAAAATATGCTGCAGCATTGTTTGATGGGAAAGTGCAACTGCACATGGTAAGTCACGACTATTTGCGGACTATGCCTATTAGCTCATTAGCTTGTTACAAAAAATAAATAAAAAAATCCATGCATGTTACCTTTGTTTGTCTTGTAGATCGATGGCAGTGAGCAGGAGGAGAGAAAACAGATGAAGTTGTTCCCAGATGATGACAGAAAAGGTCGTATCCTTTGCCACGCCCTCACCGCCGACTTCCTCTACTACGGCACCGATGTAAGACTCATGTTTCATTTATCTGCATTTAGAAAAGAAAACTTGTATGATTCCTGTTTCAATGTCCGTTCACTGCATTTCTTGTATTCTTCTGCTGCTCTTCCAGTTAGGCAACGTTGTGTGCGTCCTAGTGGAGGATTGGGAAACTGTCAGCACTTATAGCCACGCTGTGGCAGTGAGTAAAGTTTTCCCCGACGTGAACGGCACACGGTTGGTCTTTATTGATGACAAGAAGAGTGGCTTCCTACTCACCCTTTCAAGTGTGAGTACATGCAGTGTTTACAATGATTGACATACTTGTGATTGGCTGAACATTTTAGAAACAACATGTTCTTCCTTTTCTATTTCCATTGTTACAAGTAATAGTCGATTGTTAACCTTCCCACAAACACTTGGTAGATTCTAGGGCTGGGTTTAAAAAAACGAATAATTGATATTATATCGATTTCCTTTTTCGGGTCTGATATCTATTCATAAAACCACAAATTGATTATTTTTATATCTCTTTTTCCCATAAATGCATAAGAAAATCGAATTTTAAAGGCTGATTTATTATTATTTTTGCATCTTACTGTTTTCTTGAAATTTACTGTTCCAATGGATTTAAAAGTATTTTGTTAAAGACCTGACTTATTGCACTAACCCCTGGGCGTTATTTGACCATTTTTTGGCTTTTTGTTGGTTCTGACCAAGCCATTTCAAAATAAAATAACGCCCAGGGGTTAAGACAATTCAGAATCTTTTTATTTATTTTCATAGTTATTGAATTAGAGTTATGAAAATTTTTCATCTCATCCTTGGTGATGTCAATGTTTGTGTAATACTTAAGTGATCATAATATTACTTTCATGAATAAGCTTTTAACCAGTTACTGCCTCCGCAGAATTTAATTTGGGATTTAATGTTTGTGGAGATTTAATTGAAGTAAATAAAATCGAGTCGGGGAAAAAACTAAATTGAATCGAACTGTTGTGAATCAAAATTTAATTAATTTAGGAAATTAGAATCAATACCAAGCCCTAGTTGGTACATCAAGGCATTGGTGCCAAAAGTGGTTCAAAAATGAACCATTTTAACGTGACTTGAAAACGATGACCATTTTGACCTATAGCTTTTTTCCCATAAAAATCATTTAATAGCTATAGTTTTGGCCGCGTGGTGGGCCTAGTGGTTAGGATGTGTGTCTCACAGTTCTGAGATTCAGGGTTTACAGAAAATCCCGTCTCACAAAGGTTTGGCGTTGGAAATGGAAGCAAGGTATTTTTTTTGGGCAGTTTTGAAGACTTCATTGCTGCATTTGTAAACCTGTTGCCACGTATTACGCAGAATGGGCTTGGCTTGGTCCATGAGAATCACCTGTAGCGATAAACTTCTGATATTGTCTCTAAAATGCAGCTTTCATTGTTTGGAATTTGCGGGCACTTTTCCTTCTGTGTCATCATTTGATCCTTCCCCTTTAAACAGAAGCTTTCCAAAGACGTTTGCTTTTCAATTATTTTTTGCTAGCTTCTGGGCCTACTTTTTCACTTACCTATCATGTAACCGAGATGAGTTGTTTGACAAGAGGAACATGCGGATGCGCCTGATTTTTCAAAGTAAAATCTCTTTATTTTAAACTCTGATGTTTTGTTCAGTTTCTCTGTGTGGCCTTCCCTGCTCAAATTTGGGCGTTCGTGTGTCGTTCCAGGCAGCCGATTTGTGCCTTGAGCTACCGAACTTCTCCCCGACCATCACTGGAGTGCTGTGGGACAACTGGCACGCTGACAGAGTAGTGTTTGTAGCTTTCGACGATGACAAAGTCTATACTTACGCTGTGCATAAAACCACTATATATGGTAAGGAAATGCCCCCCAAATTTTTTTGGACAATAATATGTTCTATGCAGCCCCACTAGTCTAAATACAGTATTTTGGTAAATATTGCGTTAGTGGAATATGAGTCAAATATGAGCAAAATCCAGCAGTTTTTATCAATATCAGAAGGCGGCCTTTTGCTCACAGCACAGCTTCAGAAAACAGGTGAGCTGTGATTGCTCATTGTCTGAGCAACTGTGATGTCATCTTCAGTCAACAGCAAGTGGCAAAATGGCCGCCCCCTGAAATGGATAAAAATGGCTGGATTTTGCTCCATAACTCATATTCCACAAATGTAGTATCAATCAGGATGTCATGTTTAGACTAGTGAGGTCACATATAACATATTATGGTCAAGAAATGTTTAAGGTTGACTTTCACTTGAAACACTTTTTATTGTTGTTATTTTGTTTTAGGTGTAGGCATATGTAATGTAGTGGTTAATGCCGTTCAGAGTGATCATGTGATTGACTAGTGACCATATCAACAGAGCTGTCCTTTTAATTTATATTTCACGTCTCCGCCTGGTCACCTAGGCCCACGAGTGGTGTTAGTTGGAAGCACTCCACTTCTCTCCTCCCACAAGCCTTTGCTGCTCTACAACGGCGTGCTGACGTGCCAGACGGAGAGCGGCAAGATCAGTGAAGTGGCTCTGAGCACACACTCCTTCCTTGAACACTCAACAAACACACCGTCTGGGTCACAGCCAGATCTGGGCAAACAGCTTACGCAGGCCCTCCAGCTTAAGAGGTTAGTTAGGCCTGCTGCTTTTGATTGGAGAGCTTTGATTTCTTGACACTACCAGCTTTCATAATTTTCTTTCAAATGTTCGTTGTTTCATGTCAGAGCAAGAAGTCTCCCTGTTAACTCTGCTAACCAGATTTGTATTTTTTATATATTTCTAGTTAGTGTTGACACTGGTCCCTAAATGTTCCTTATGAGTTTTAAATATCTAAAAACACCCTGCACGGGGATTTGATTAACTTTCCTGTTTACCTTGTGTGTATTTCTCAAGTGTTTTTAGTCTTTTCTTTTTACAAAGACAGCAGTTGGTGAATTCTGACTTGTGTGCGCTTGCGCCCCTCCTCAGGTTTTATGAAGCCTGGGATCTGTGCTCGACTGAGGGCAATGAGGCCAACAAGGCAGAGACTGGCAAAGCCTGTCTGGTTCACATGGAGGTCGAGCTGGCCATTCACTTCTACCGCATGAGTGGCAATGTGGGCATGGTGATGTCGCTTCAGGCCGTCCAGGTACAACTATGAGTGGTGGAGGTTTGGGCATTGCTTGACAAGTATCTTTGGCGTTTCTAGTAATTGAAGTATGAAATATGTGGAATCATGAAGAAACATTAATTATTTTTTTCCCGTTCATAGGGCATTGAGGATAATAACTTACTTGCAGGTCATTTGGCTATGTTCCTGGAGGACTTTTGTCTTGCTCAGGACCTCTATCTGGCCTCAAGCTGCCCCATCGCTGCCCTGGAAGTGAGCTATACACACACGGTTTTTGGGCATAAATATTCTAAGCTAACTTGTTGTAAATTGAATTGTGTTTATTTTGTAGATGAGGAGAGACCTGCTGCACTGGGACAGCGCTCTGAAGTTAGCCAAGGGATTAGCAGAAGACCAGATTCCATTTCTGTCCAAAGAATATGCCGTTCATC
Source organism: Vanacampus margaritifer (assembly GCF_051991255.1). Taxonomy (NCBI): domain Eukaryota; kingdom Metazoa; phylum Chordata; class Actinopteri; order Syngnathiformes; family Syngnathidae; genus Vanacampus; species Vanacampus margaritifer. The sequence continues at coordinate 16,284,444 of NC_135438.1, forward strand.
TGGAGTTTATGTAGATACACAGCCAGACCATTCCTAATCCTGTTTTCATCTGAAATGTTTGATCTCACGCATCATTTGGTTCTCACTCTGTCTGTCTCTCTCTCTTCTCTCTCTTACCCTCTAGTGGAGACTACATGAACGCTCTGGCGCACTATGAGAAAGGCATGACTCATAATAATAAAGTGAGTGCAAAAGATTAATTCTCTGTTATGACAAAATAAGGAGATGAGTACATTTTAGTTACGTTTTTGCATTTTTTTTCTGTGTGTATATACTTACATACATACTGAGGTTGGCCTTCCTGTGTGGAGTTAGCATGTTCTCTCTCCCCATGCCTGCATGTTTATGTTTTTTTTATACTCCGGTTTATTCTCACCTTTCATAAACTGACGACAGTGGATTGTCCTTAGGGGGTGTACTGTGAATGTAAATGCGAACCAGTTCAGGGTTTAGTCTGCCTCTTGACCAAAGTCAGCTGGGATTGGCTCCAATACTCCTGACCCTGAAGCAATATTTAAAAAGAATAATTTGTTATATAATACAATTTGTTATCTTTATTGGTTGAGGTTTGCAGTTTGGTGTCATAATGAAGTGTGAAGTGAATGCCTTTCCATGAGAGTCAGAATGAGGAGGAACAGCTCTCAGCATGCAATATTGTATAACCGTTTAAGCACAATAATGAACATATTGGGAAATTAATAACTTTGTAATAGTGTAAAGCAAAAACTGATCATTATTTTCTTTGGAGCAGTACTATTATATGCTCACATGGTACCCCATTAGTCAATAGTATAATTTGGTGAGGAAGAAACATTGTCTGGTTTGGATAAAAATGACACTGTAGTTATTATTATTATTATTATAATTATTATTATTATTATTATTATTATTATCATTATCATTATCATTATCATTATCATTATCATTATCATTATTATTATTATTATTATTATTGTTATTGTTATTGTTATTTTTCTTCTTCTTCTTTTTATTATTATTATTAATGAATGTTGTACTTTCTGGTCCACTATTTTCTTACTATCCTTTCCTCCGCGTTGCAGTTCCAGGAACATGATGAGGTATGCCAAGCAGGTGTAGCCAGGATGGCCATTCGGATGGGTGACATCAGGAGAGGAGTGGCACTGGCTATTCAGCACCCAAGTAGAGTCCTTAAGAAAGAATGTGCAGCCATACTGGAAAGTATGAAGGTAAGAGTTGGATTTTAGTGTCGGTTGTGTATCTAAACGCCTGTGTTATTTTTGTGTATGTATTATATTGTTGTTTTTAATTCATAGCAATTCTCTGAAGCTGCTCAGCTCTATGAAAAAGGACAGTGCTACGACAAGGCAGCATCGGTTTATATTCGCTGCAAAAACTGGTGAGATGAGGCCCGAAAACACCAGCACTCAGACCCTGAATGTGTCCTTCAGTTGTCAACCTTGAAACAACTCTTTTAGGGCAAAGGTGGGAGAGTTGCTGCCTAATGTCACCTCTTCCAAGATCCACCTGCAGTATGCTAAGACCAAAGAGGCGGATGGGAAGTAGGTTCTTCTTGACGTATCTAATGAAATCAAGACTTTTTGAGTGAGAAAAAAAAATCCTCGAAACCAACGTAAATGATTGTGTTCATCAGTTATAAGGAGGCAGCACAAGCCTATGGGAGCGCTAAAGACTGGGACAATGTGACTCGCGTGCTGCTGGATCACCTGAAAAACCCAGAAGGTGCTGTTCGCATTGTCAGAGAGACACAGAGCATTGAAGGAGCAAAGATGGTGGCCAGGTGGGACAAAAGAGTGTTTGGTAAAGTACACCTGCATACTGAGATTCAATACAAAAGTTGGGTCAAAATGTCTGCCTAGACAAAAAGATAACACTCACTTTTACCAATAGGTTTATTTCTTGTAAAAACAAAACAAAAAAACTTGCAGATCTGATTTGGAGTTTGTGTCTTTGCAGATTCTTCTTGTCGTTGAATGACTACGGCTCGGCCATCCACTTCCTGGTGCTGTCTCAGTGCAACGATGAAGCTTTCCAGCTAGCGCAGCAGCACAGACAGATGGAGGTCTACGCGGACATAATCGGTCTGCGACTATCAACTCTTGCAAGTTTTGCCCTATTTGTTGTGTTGACTAATGCAAAAATAACAAATGCACACGGCCGCTGCTGTGTGTTCACCAGGTTCTGATGCAACACTGGAGGACTATCAGAGCATCGCTCTCTACTTTGAGGCAGAGAAGAACCACCTGCAAGCTGGGAAATTCTTTCAAAAGTGTGGACAATACAGCAGAGTAGGAGCTCTCTTTCGTCACTGTGGATGGTTGACTGGTTAATTGTACCTTCCGCCACCTAGTGGATGAGTGTTTAATTGTTCTGAGTGTCACTGAACAAACAGAACCTTAAACAGAACATTTGTCCTAAATCTTGAAAATCATTTCTGACCAGTTAATTACCAGTTACATTTGGATAATTTCTCTCAGTAATCACTTGGCTAAAGCATCAACTTCTCTTGTTCTCTCCCTCAGGCATTGAAGCACTTCCTAAAGTGTCCTAATACGGAAGACAGTCTGGCTCTGGACATGGCCATTGAGACAGTGAGTGATCACATGTGGTGCAAAATCAGTGTTATCAACATTAAAAAATCATGTACATTATGTGTGTGTTTACTAACAGGTGGGTCAAGCCAAAGACACCTCCCTGACTAATTTGCTAATAGAATACCTCATGGGAGAGAGCGACGGCATCCCAAAGGTGATGATTACATGACGTTGTAACATTTAATATTTTATTGTGACGATTCCAGCCTAAACTGTTTATATATGCTCCCTGAGTTGAATGAGATAAAGCACAAGAGCTGATTCATCAATGCCCTTTACAAAGATAATAAATAATGCTTTTATTTTAATTACTCCAATTACACAGCAACTATAGAACAATTACAAAAACTACTGTATTATGTGTCTGCTCTTTCATTTAGAAGCAACTATCAGAAAATAGTTTCTGCCTCAGCAATGTCTGAATGTGGGATTATAATAAATGTTTTAAGCATGTTTTAAATTTTTTGTGGTTTTAATTTTGAGGATGCCAAGTACCTGTTCCGACTCTACATGGCACTACAGCAGTACAGGGAGGCCGCTCGCACTGCCATCATCATCGCTAGGGAGGAGCAGAATGCAGGTAGGATCCCTTCCACCCCAACAACTTTTTACCTACCATTGCATCATAATACACTGTGTTTTTTTGTGTGTCTCTATCAGGTAACTATCGTAGCTCTCATAACGTGCTGTTCAGCATGTACACACAACTGCAGGCCCACAAGATAAAGATTCCTGCAGAAATGGCTACTAACCTGATGATTCTGCACTCCTACCTGCTGGGAAAAGTGAGTGTTGATAAAACAAATAGCTTTGTTAGACATGCATTTGTAAAATTGATAGCCAGAAAAAACAATAAAATATTTTTTGTGAAATAGGTTTATTGTAAACTTATTTGACTCTTTTGAGTTCACAATTCTGTCTCTGTAATGAAGAAAAACATTCTGAATATCAAAATAATAAATAGATTGTTCCATTAAAGGAGAAGTCAACCTTAATAATTTCTTGACAATAATATGTGACCTCACTAGTCTAAACATGACATTCTTTTTTTTTTTCTGGAGTCATGACATTCTGATTAATATTACATTTGTGGAATTAAGAGTTATCCAGGCGTTTTTATCCATCTCAGGGGGCGGACATTTTGCCACTTGCTGTCGACTAAAGATGACATCACAGTTGAACAGGGCTCAGGCAACAACCAATCAGAGCTCACCTGTTTTCTGAAGTTGAACTGTGATTGGTTGTAACCTGAGACCTAAGCAAATGTGATCTAATTTTCACTGGATTTAGCTGTTTAACTCATATTACATATATATATATATATATATATATATATATATATACACAGTAGATGTAAAAAAGTCTACATAGTGTTTCAACACCGTCTCTGGCGGTCATATGGTATTCATAGAAAGGTAGTTAGAGTCGTAGCTTTTTTTTTTTTGTGGAACACATAATATGCCTCCCCTAATAGTTATACACAGTTGTTTTGTTTATACACAATGAATATAAGGAGTCTACACAGCCCTGTTCAAATGCCAGGTTTTAGTGATATAATAGACACAAATATGAAATTGATACACACCAACCAAGGTAAATTTGAGTTGAGTGCTTTATTGCTTCTCACTGTACAATGACAATAAAGACAAAAAAAAAAGATTAAAAAGTGTGTTTCCATACAGATCCACATCAAGAGAAGAGATCACCTTAAAGGGGCACGTATGCTCATCCGTGTCAGCAAAAATATCAGCAAGTTTCCTGCACGTGAGTCATGACACAATTTCAACATCTTATCCTGTTTAGGGTTGCAGGTGGGCTGGAGCCTATCCCAGCTGACTTTGGGTTTAGAGGAAGGTTATTGGAGGAAGGTTGATTGACTGGCCTGATTGCCAGTCAATCACCGGGCACATATACAAACAGCCATTCACAGTGACACCTATAGACTGTCTTCAGTGAACCTAATATCGCCCTCTAAAATAATGGCCTAAGTCATATTTTTATTTTTTTTTAATGCCTGAAACATCTCCTCAGGGTACTGGCCACGTAGCTACATCGTTTGTTAAACAGATCATTCAATTCTACTCCTGAAATGAAATTATTAATGATATAAAATTATTTGTAATTGGCTCATTTTTGCCCCCCAAAAAAAAAAATATTTTACCAAGGTCTCACTTGTCTGTTGTGTTGCCACAGATGTTGTGCCCATTCTGACATCGGCGGTCATTGAATGTCATCGAGCCGGGTTGAAGAACTCCGCTTTTGGCTTTGCCGCCATGCTCATGCGCCCCGAGTACCGAAATGAGATACACCAGAACTACAGGAAGAAGATTGAGGCTATGGTTCGGTGAGCAACCGTCATGATCAACTCTCCTGACATCAACTAAATTCACATACCACACGCAAGCACACGCATACATGCTGCTTTGTTTTATTTCAATGTTGCCAAAATGTTGATCTATTTTTTTTACTTTTTGAAATTTGTTTTGTCTTGAATGAAGGGGGGGATTAAACTTTACCTTACTAACTTCACCACTAGATGAAGCAGCTACCTAGTAACTCAAGAGTGGGTACATACAGCCCACTTTAATCAGACCCATATAGTTTTTACGGTACATGTCAAGAGTCCTGGATTATTTGTTGCATTCACTCTAAAATTGGTTGATTAAAATTTATTCATTCGTGTATATTTTATTCATTAATACAACACAATCATTGTTAATTGTGAATGTTAAAAAAAAAAAAAATACTAATACAATTTTGTATATCCATTTAAAATGGTTTTCGTTAAATTAGCCTAATTAAATGTACTGTAAAATTGTGAATGTTTAAAAAAAAAAAAAAAATACTAATACAATGTTGTCTATCCATTTAAAATGTTTTTTTGTTAAATTAGCCTAATTAAATGTATTGTAAAAAAATAACCCATACAATGAGATTATATCATTATTATCAAAATGAACTATTTTACATAAGCCTTATTTTGACCTCATCTACGAATGATCTGTCACCATATTCAGTGGGATACACCATGTGGTCACCTATCTTTCCTTCCTTCATACATGACTTTAATCTGGTTAGGCGTCCAGATACATCAGAGTTGGAAGAGGAAACTACCCCGTGTCCGTACTGTGGCTTCCAGCTTCCGCAGAATGAACTGCTGTGCATCTCGTGCAAGAACAACCTGCCTTATTGCATCGCCACAGTGAGTGTGCGCTATCATTCATTGGGCTGACCAAACACTTTGAACAATTTCTTCCTCGAAAATCACGTCTTGTGTATTTTGTTTCGCTTAATCGCCACAATGATAGGGTCGTCATATGCTGAAAGAAGACTGGTCTATGTGTCCTCATTGTGAATTTCCTGCACTCTACTCGCAGTTCATCCTGTAAGTGACACAATGCACACGCTGTTATTTGGGACGATCATTGATGCTATAAATAATTTAACAAAGCCACATTTCGGTGAGACAAAATTAATCCATTGTTTATTATGACTCCAGGTTTCACAGTATTGTTTGAAAAATAGCGCTTTGAATTTCTAAAATTCTAAAAAGGTGACTGCTTTGTCCTTGATATGATTTCAGGTTACTGGAGACTGAGACAGCGTGTCCTATGTGCTCAGAGACTCTGAGTGCCCAGCAAGTGAAGAAGATCAAAGATTGTTCCAAACACTTGCAGACAGATCAAGTGGATCAGTGAAGGTGAGCATGAAAGTGTAATATGTAGAATGGCTGTCTTTTGGTCAGCCTGCAGAATTTTAATAGAATTCAAATCAACTTTTACAAAATTTAAATTTTCTGCTGAAGCACTCATTTAAACTAGATGTAGAGTATAATGTGAACTCACTACTGTTAACATTCAAAACTTTAGGGCTCTTTAATTTACTGAGTAGTTATTGCATTCATTTTCTATAAATGGGCAAAATTGAGAATAGTTTTTAAGAGTAACTAACCCCGCCAATCAACGAAGATGCTTAAAGGCTCACACTACCTGACACGATGTACAGTATGTCATCCAAGTACGTATTGTAGGTAATGGTGGTTCATAATACAGCACACCTTGGGTACAAAATTTGATTAGTCTTCAATGTGAACATTGTGGCAACTAAACACTTAAGTCTCATTATGCTTTTGCTGGACATAAAAAAAAAATCATGTAAATTAAAGATCAAGCACGTTTTCATAGAAAAGTACAAATTTTATTTTTTATTCTTTATACAAAGGACTGTTTACCCAAGTTTCTTTTTTTAAACAAAAATATAACAGTTTCTCATTGACGCGGACTAAAAAAAATGACAAAAATATAAAACACCAACAAATGTAAAATAATGATGGAAAGACAGAAAAGCGGATCACATTGAACAAAATTTGTCAGTAAAGAGCGTACTTAAAAAATAATAATAATGGAACTTCCTCATCATTGTTTCAGGCAGTAGAGGACAGCAAGTGCTTTAAACCAAATAGCTCAAAATTCACTGAAAGGCATCAGTGCTGAAATACAATGTGTACTGTACAGACCTTATTGTTGAAAAAGTTTTTCTCAGTTGTACCCACCAAAAGTCCAGGTTGACTTTAGGCTGCGGCCTCCCATTTGACAGAATTCCTACCCATCCCCAAAGCCCTTTACTGCCCACATTGCATGGAACACACTAGTCTAACCAGATGGAACACCAATGTCAGATTGTGAGCAGCAGCGTCCACGTACATACTAAACCCTTTTCACGTTCAACACGTTTATCAAAACAAAAAGAAAATGCCTGTTACACAATACACAACACATTAGTAACATGCATTCCGTCTGCAACAGAAATGACGAGATGAAAAGACAGCTCCAAACAAATGGAATGTTTACAGCATTAAGTTGTGTTTGGAAATAGAACACAGAGTTCCAGTTTAAAAAGAAAAAGTTCCAGAAGAACATCACAACATGAAGCGATTCAGAGATGAGATTTGGCCAGTGCTCATTTTGGACTATTGTGGTATTTGAATTAAACAGTGACCGATCACGTTGTATTTAACAACACTGATCACTTAAGTAATAGTCCAGCGCAACCACACGAGACAAATTTTGCCACATTTGAAAATGTTCAACTCAGTGCTAGTCAGCAGAGCACCATGTTGGCAAACAGCACCTCGTAAGAACGATAATGATATTCTTTGATACAAGCGCGTCACAACTATACTGTTGGTGTGGCATGCACACCTATTAGCGGTGCATAGTAATATTCACCTTGTGTATAAATGGACTGAAGATGCAATTGCATAAATAGCAAACACTTCCAAGTGCAGAGTCACTGAAAACAACAAACCATGATCAGAAGTTGCGACTGGGAGTCTTTGGTGGAAAATGTGAAATTGTCATGCAGGCTAATGTATTTGAAGAGCACATCACATTTTCGTCTTTTATTAACTAAAGAAAAAGAAGAAAAAAAAGACTATCAATCAGTCAAGCTGTCTGAGACTGACCGAGAAAGCCCACCAGCTGTTACCAGAACACTGGTGAACCAACATTTAGTTCTCGCCTTAAGTCAGCAGATGCGCTTTGGGTGGCTCACATTTTGGATCTCAAGGCAACCTGTTCCTTATCATACCAAATAAACATCCAATTTTTAAATTAATCCCACAAGACAATGCAGTTCCGTAACCCTGACAGGGTGTACAGTATTTCCAAAAACACTTAAAAAACTGTCAATCGTTCAATAGCTTATATTCTACAAAATCTATTTTAAGGGCTTAAGCTGATAATTATATTCATTCAAGTAAAATATTTTCCTTTAGTATCGTTCCTGTAATTTAAGTCTGCGTGACTTGCCTTATTTATAAAAACAAGACTAGGGGAAGAAGTCCCCTCTTCTTAATCAAAAAGTCAGGAGCTGCTGCTTACTGTATTACATTCAGTTTTCTATTGTAGTAAAAATGTCAATTTGCAGCACAAATAATATCGCCAGCGCCTGGCAATGGAAAACAACTGGGAGGACGGACCGACGAGTAGCAGCCTCAAGAAGCCCCACTTGGCCTCCTCTGCACGCTGACACTCCTCGTTTTCAGTCGGACAATTTACAATACGAGGGCGACAAAGAAAAGCGCTTCACCACAGGAAGCCGGAGCTCTGAGAGATTTTTTTTTTTTTAAGTAGTCAAACTTCTGGATGGAATCTTACAGTGAGATGGTGTTAAGTGTTTGTGAGTTCACGGCACGATCAGTTCATTGAGCAGTCCTCTCCCTCTGTGTCCGTGTCTGTGTCTGAGCAGGCGGTGTCCATGGCGACGTGGGCGGGGCTTACTATGACAGCTCGTCTCTGCTCCTCCTCTGCGCTCGCTCTCCTCTCCTGAGTGCGTTCGATGTGATGGATCGCCTGGGAGGAGCGAACGGATGATGCAGCAAATATTCAATTAGTCACAATGTGAGGTACACCTCCACAGTCCAATGGATCCGATATGAGAGCTGTATCAGACATTTTTTTGGGACATGTTTATTATTGTGGTTGTATTTCATTCTACTGTTTCTAATATTTTGGTTGTAGTATGATACTGTACACCAGGAGTATCGACATCTAGGGTTTTTCCCAGTGCTTTATAGGCATTTCTAACCCCCTTTGATACAGCTCACATATTGGAAGCCATTCGATTGTGCACATGTGGATAATCTAAAACATGCAAAGGACATACTTGCACAATGGTGTCCAAGTTTTGTCTCGACGTGGACACGGTGCTGTTGTGGAGAGATGAGCTCATGGTTACCACGGTGACGTGGTGATGGGGTTGCTGGGTTAGTGTCGGCGCTGGTACGATGACTGTCGGGTGGTGGGTTGAGGCGATGGGAGCGGGAGGGGCTACCACCTGACGGTGCATACAAATCGCTGTTACATTGTAGGCAAATAACAGGTCACTTCAACAATGTAAATACGCAACAGTAATGTATTCAGTCATGTCTAATTATTCTGAATACAAGCAAAAACTGTAGTTTGTAATAAAATCATTTGTATTTTTTGCCATGAGTCTTTTATAGAGGTGGACTTCACATGTATGAATGTTTGTGACAAACCTTGGGACTGTGAGGTGGTTTGTCTGCAGCTTGGATTTGCTGAAGCCGTAACAGAGTCTGGCTCTGGAGCTGCGCGTGCTCCTCCTCCACCTGCTGCGTGATCACCTTGAGACGATCCGGGTGCCCTTGAGTGTCCAGAGAGCGCACCTGCATCCAATCACGTAAACAGACTGTAGTTCCAGCTCAACTTCATACAATCTCGTTTTACATGTGAAAGACGTCAGTTATTAAACACATTTCTCAGCATTTCTAACCGGACCCGAAACATCCGGCAATACTTAGCTCAATGGTATGCTCACCTGCTCCTCCAGCTGCATGCGTGCAGAGCGTTCTCGGTCCAGTTGCTGGCGCAGCTCGAGCATTTCCCTCCTCAGCTCTTCCACCTTCTCCTCATCTAGAGTGTCAGGAGACCCAATGCCTTCATCCTTCTCCTCCGCTCGCCTCCTCTTGGGCGAGGAACCACTAAACTCCTGCAGTCAGATTGGGGGAACAGGGTGAGACAACAGTCACACACACCATACACTGACTTAAAGCAACATGATGCTTCGCACAAAGGTTCACACAAGGTATGAGAGAAGCTGTCAGGGCAACATAACAGCACTTGGCATACTTGTATGAAGTGTTTGAGCTGGTTGTTCTGTGACATGAGCTGCGTCTTTTCCTGCTCCAAGGTGAAGATGTAGTCTGCTGTCTGTTGCAAGATGGCCGCCTGTAGCGAGAACCAAAAGTGAATAAAGCTCCGTTTACACCAAGTAGAATGGATAACACTTTTTGCTTAAAAACAGCAACAACAACAAAAAAAAGGTGTCTATATGGTGGATTTTCAACTATTCCGCTAGGGCGTTCAATTCTATGATTATGTACCTTGCTGAGTTTTTCTCCATCTGTGTGGGGCAGGAGAGTTTTAAGAGACTGGAAGCCCGCGTTGATGCTCTGCATGCGTCGCCGCTCGTTGCTGTTGGCGATTTCGCGTCGGATTCGCCTCTCTTGGTCCTGGGCCGTCTCTGGACTGAAGGGGATGTTGGCCAGACTAAAAGAAAAGTCACAAGACATTAGGTAATCATTTGTATTTATATGAGTCTAGTAGAAGCTGCTAGTAACATCATCACAGGAAATGTAAACGCTCAAAAGTTGGATAGATGCGATACTTCAGTTGACAAGATGTGCCACTGACTCTCACACAAAGCATCCATGCTGGACAAAAATACAACCACAATAAAACATAATACTGGATCCGACAGACACTAAAATAGAAGACATGGCCTAACTTTACTAAGACTTAATCTTGACATCTTCACATTCCTTGGCTTGAACCGCTTCTGGGTCACAGAGTTGAAATGAACCCTATGAGTTGTAACCCACATTCAACTGCAAGATTGTCACTGAACATTTTAACCATTAAAACGAGATTTACGCGCGGACAACTAACCTGAGGAAACAAACCGGTAGAACTTGATCTGATATGTTTATAAAACACTCAAGGTCAGACCGCAAAACTGAATTTTCAACTTTGTGGTTACTAGCCAGTAACACTGGCAGGAAAAACAAAACAGTGTTTAAAACGACTGTGAAATGCATTTATTTCATTGGATCCATCATGAACAGCTACAAAGATGATATTGCTTAGGTATTAACGGTGCCGACAGAATTTAACATGGCTACATGTATTTGGTTTGTATAGTACTGCATCAGATAAAAAAAATAAATAAATAATGCTCCTTAAAACATGCCCAGAGAAGTGTAAACATTACAAAAGAATGTGAAACTTTGGAGTTCTGGTTTCAGATTTCTAGCCTGGGTTAACATGACAGGCTGGAGTTAGTGTTTTAAACATGGTTTCAAGTGAGGGCTATGTGTTTTTTTGCTTTCCTTTTATATCTTACATCTACCGCCCCCCCCCCCCCTTTCCTTTCATGCCATCCTTCTAGTTTTCTTCTTACCTTCATTCATTTGGTTAATTGAAAAAGTATGTTAAATGTAATTTTGGAAATATCTGGTTAAAGGTTCCAAAAGATTGTAGTTCTTAGTATCATTGTGGCATGCTTCATTTAACCGCCTATTAGTCTTGTTTGCATTTATTTTGTTATTTTTATTTACTTTTGCTGTAGGCCGCCCCCTACCCAGGTGTGCCTAATGAAGTGTCCGGGCTCGCTCTTAAGATAGCATCAGTTGTTCCAAATTATATGTTGACTAGTATAGCTACTACGAATACGCAGTTATTCATAATCATAACCTAACCGTTATTTTAAATCTTATTATAAATATATTTTATGTAATGAGCTTTGCAGGGCTTCGGTGTGGCGAAGTTTCTTTTTAAATTTATTTCTAAGAAACGAGCTCGGCTGTCGGCTTCTGTTGTGGCCGCCAGGAGCTGCGCACCTACAACATGGCCGCCGGAGGGCGCGTCGGCCAGCTGGTAGCAGCACAGTGAAATGTGACTCCTCTCCTTTCCTCCAGTCCACGCTGAGCACAGAAGCAGCAGCAGTAGGCACGCAGCAGAAGGCCCCCGGGCACCGAGAAGAACAATGATTTCGACCGTTAGCGCCAAGCTAACTCTTAACGTTCATTGCACTCCCCAAAACAACACGATTAATGGCCGCGGGGGTGGCCCAACCTGTGTGCTCGCTAAACCCCCCAAAGCCCAGTTCGGGCTTTTAAACGAGAACAGAGCGCGGTTGGAAAATTGTCACGCTGTGTTAGCTTGGCAGTTAGCAGCGCAACCGCGGCGACATAAACGTGAAAGTCGCAACGCAAGCTTTAATGGTCCGAACGTCTTTCACATTGGTCCAACGCAAAATGTTATAAATAATAAGCGCGTTCCAAAATGCATGTTTGATGAACCGAATTTGGTTCAAAACAGCGAGACTGTGGCGAACACGTTAACCACCACGTGCTCGACTGGAAATGCGCTGTATCAATTTCATGTCGTTGATTTACATATTTTGGGAGTGAATGCCCCCTTAAGGTGTTCCGTGGGGCAAAGCTTGACCCTCCCGCTGACGAAAGACATACCACGGGCGACTCTTATGTATCGTCTGTTCGCACGGAAGGGCTGCAACTCAGGTAGTAATCCGCCACTTTGTACAACCTTGCTGCCAAACTATCGCATGCTAGCAGCTAACGGCTAGCCCGCTGCGTGGAGTCGAGACCGCAGCGCACCGCCACATCTACAACGTGCTTCGAAACGTACCTGCACAGTCCCCCGATAACATCCTTCTCAGTCTTCTTGAACTGCTGGAGGTTCGGTATCTTCTCTGTCGGCATCATGAAATATTCCATGCTTTCAAAGCCACCCCCTGAAACGCGTGTTTTGCCCTCTCTCCCTCCCACTTCTCTCCTTCGGGGGAAAAATGTGCCACAAAACGCACAGTTACTGTAGTATATTCTAGCAGTCACTCACACGCAAGACGCGCGGTGACGAGAAGACACGGATTCGAAAAACAAAAGTTGTAGCTGTTCACAGCTGATGGGGTTCCCTCCAATGCGTGTGTGTGCGCGCGCGCGTGTGTCATCTTGCCTCCGCCTACTACGTGTTTGTGTGTATGTCTGTTGCCTCCGCCTACTGTGTGATTGTGTGCGTGCGCGCAGCTGATCTGCGTGAGGCGGGAAACAGCTGGTTGGAATCAGCCTCCTTCCGGTAAGACAAACAAGCCAGCAGAGGAGCCGCGAGTGCGTGTGGAAGACGAGAGCCGCTCCTGGATTTCACCTTGGAGCACTCAAGGGCCGCGGCATACTTTCATCCATAGATGACGTAAAAACAACTAAAGTCAATGTGTAATTAATTCTTGTCTAAAACGAATTATAATTCAATTATTTAATGGCATAAATTCAGAATACATTAAAAATGTCTAAATGCTTGCTCCTCTTCGCTTATTTAATTATTAATTTCAATATACTCCTCTTTCTTTTAGACATGAAATTTGAAATTATTTATAATAATTCAATTGTAATTATTTTTATGGTAAATTTTGAACCAATTTTGGCACCCCCTAGAGTCCTATAATAGCATCTGCCTATCTCGCCTAATGGGCAAGCCGGCCGATATAATACAAATTAAAAATTCGTCAGTAGTCTTCATTTCTTTAATTATCATTTCATCAAGCATTATACGGTTGCTTTTAAGGGCATAAAAAGATCATTTATACAATGTACATTCACATCATGTAGATAAATATTTGGATCCCATGCCACCAAAAGATATACAGTATATCATACATGTATTTTTATTTTTTTTTTTAAAACATGACTGGCCAAGAAACAGGTCCTTGCTCTGTTTTTTTTGTGAAGGATGAAACTCATATTGCTAATCTTAAAATAATACATTCAATATGCACTGTCATGCAGACACATATTTACCAAGAAACTCAAATGTGGCCAGTGTTTTTTTTTCTTCTGTAATCTGACATTTTTGATAGTTGTGGAGCACATTAACATTATAGACTTAAGATAGCAGACATCATTGGCACATCCTTTAACCTTGCATTAAATGAAACATGTAAAAGCATTAATGATGTACTATCACTGTAGATTATTTATCCCAAACAGCAGATCAGCTAAATATTCATATATTCACTACATTGTTCGCCCTGTAATTCCCGCAAATAATTTATTTAATCAAATGGAAGAGTTAACTGGAATGTTTGAAGATGGTATGAGTAACAACATTTTAAACATGGATAATGCGAGACTTTTAGAAAACATCGTTCCTTCAAATGTTTCAAATTGTAAAGCTGCACAAAGATGTGACGGTCCTTCATTTGTACCATGATGACTTTCGAAAGGAGGAGGTCAAATGTTGTTGCTTCGGAAAAGAACAAAAATCACTGAGTTGATGAGGATGTCACCACTAACGGTCTGGTTCTCTTGGCAGCAATCTCCTCCACTTCAAATGTGTAGTTATACTGAAAAACGAAAACAAAAGTCATTACATTTATATGTAGAAGGGTAATGTACTCTGTAATAAAGAAAGTGGGGCAGTGAAGTGGTTTTACCTCATTTTCTATGTCTTGGAGGGTTTTTATACGAATGTTGTTTAGCTGGTAGTTCAGCTGAGGAGTCTGAGAGAGACACACAGGGATAACTTAACACTTTGTAGTCTGAGATGTGTGCGATGAAAAGGTTTGGCTGGGAGCAGATTTGACCATTTCAGAATTAAAAAAGAAAAACCTTAGCATTTGGTTGGCTGTCAAACTTTGAGTGAAGACTGAAGGGCACGCCATCTAGCGCTGCAGATAATTGAAACACAGAACATATTGTATCAAACCAAAAAACAGATACTTTTTGCAAGTTAGCAGTAATAATGTGGTTACCTGTGATTCCCTGGATGCTGCTGTCAGCTGCTTTGTCCTGGGACTCATTGGCATGGAGGGAGTGGCGCCTGTGGCTGAGTTTACCTTGAGGCACTTGAAGGTTGCTGCAGAAACGTTTACACATCAAGAATACAACTTGAAATATCCATAATGCATGTGAGAAAATGTGCTAGGCTCCGACGAAACTAAGGCTGAACTTGGTGTGAAAGTACAAAGAAATATCGCAAGTATGTTGCCACAAATGTGCACTCGAAAAACAGTTGGGTCAAAAATAACCCAGATTGGGTCAAGAATGTACGGACCAGGCTCTCTGAGTTATTCAAGCCAAAAAGTGTGTTAAAATGAATTAATAATCGGGATGTTTTGTTGGTTATTCATTAGACCCAACTTTGTTGGTTAACTGAATAACCCAAACTCAAAAATGAACAGACAACTTTTTTGAGTTATTTAACTTAAAATGTTGGGTCAAATTCAATTAATGACCCACAAAGAAACCCAATTATGTGGGTTGTTTTTTGGGTTGTTGATTTGACCCAATTTTTTGGGTTAATTGAACTTGGTCAAAAATTAACCAACCCAATTTTCTTTTTAGTTATTTAACCTCTAATGTTGGGTCTAATTCAATTAATAAACCACAAAGCAACCCAATTATGGGGGTGGGTGGGTTCTGGGTTATCCATTTGACCAAACTTTTTGGGTTAATTAACTGAATAAGTTGGGTTAATTGAATTCAATAACCCAAAAAGTTGGGTCAGTCCCTGTTTGACCCAATTTGGGTTATTTTTGACCTGACTGTTTTCAGAGTGTGCGTAGCGCATACTGTAAATTGACTGAGTACACTGTATATACTGTACAGCATGCATTCCACCAAAGCCAAACTCAAACGATAACACTCAGAAGGCTGACTAGCTTCTATCCAAAAACAGTCCCATTTTCATTTTTTTCTTCTTCATGGAACTAATCCATTAGCTAAACCATAGTTGTAAAAATGATCTTGGTAACTAGATGTCCACTAACATTTGACTGTCCAGTCCAGGAACTAAGGACCTTGTGAATTCCTCTCTGTGTGCGCAAAGGCCTTAAAACAAACAAACAAACAAACAAACAGTTACCTGGGTCTTAGAGGCTGTGGAGTAGATGGGAGCTCCAGTGAGAGTCTGCGGAGGCCCAGACTAACACTGCGAGGCTTGGCTTGGGGCATGGTGTTGGTAAAATGTCCCTTTCTATACCACAACACATAGCCGTGGATGTCTCTGTGAACAACAAAGACAGCATTTAAAATTGCATTGACGATGAGGAGCTGGATGAAGTAATGGCGCAGATGAATGTAGCGGATAGCACGGCGCCTACCCAACATATGTGTAGTGCTGTAACATCATTTTGCTTTTGGCCGTCAGTTTGATATCCAAGACAGCTGTGTCCACACTACCGACTGGGACGAGACGCACACATACACGTTTCTTCTTTGAAACGGTGGCCTCTGGAGACACAAACACACTCAATATTAGCAAAGAGGGATCAACGAGGGAACAAATGGTTTTGAAGGATGTGTATGCAAAAGCTACTTATAGCTGCAAAATCCAGATGCTTTTTATGACTCTGTTTCTCCTCACTTTTTTAAAGAGGTCTGCCCGAGTACTGTATAGGGCAGTTGGTTTTAGCCATTATTAACAAGTCTGTCTGCAGGCTGCCACTGCTTAAGAAAACGGGCCTCGAGTGTTAGTGTGCTCTCTGATTTTCGACCCATCTCCAAGTTACCTTTTATTTTAAAAATCGCTGAAAAAGTTGTGCACACTCAGATAAAGTAACTTTTAGGTGTGCAACTGAGCATGATGTCTGGCAGATTTTTCAACCTGGTTTTAAAATGCTGCATAGCACAGTCAGCCTTGTGAAGAGTTCGTAATGGCATCCTCCTGGCAAGGGAATAACTGTGTCTTGTTGCAAAAAGAAGTGAAGTCAGCCCCAAGTATAAATTATTTTTTTGGGTTATTTTTAAAATCAACTATACAGTCTTTTAGTTGATTGTTTCCCTTTGTTTTTAAATTTATGTACATCGATTGTTTTTAAATGCAATTAAATGTTGTCAATGTCTTCTCAATTCTCGTTGCTTTGTGCTTTTAGTTGCATGAAGTTGCCTTGTGTGTGAAATGTACTTTGCCTCGCCATGCTCGACCAAACTCCAGCGTTTGATAGTCAGTGGACCACAATATACAGTACTCGTGACTCTGTGACAGCACCTTGTGGTCATTAGTGGTAGTACTCTGCATTGGTTTGAACGTATTTGGAAAATGGAACTTGTGGTAGTTCTGAGTCCTGTTCATCGCTGCTGCCTTATGGTATTCCAAAAGGTTCAATTTTAGAGCCATTACTTTTCTCATATTTGGCGTCCCTGGGTTCCATCCCGAGAAAGAATCGGTTTTGTTTTCATTGTTATGCTGATGAGAGTCAAATTTATTTCCAGATAAAGCAAAAATATGCTTTCTCAGTAAAAACACTTATTTTGCCTTGAAGACAGTAAAGCCTGGATAGCATTGAACACAACCAACAAACTTGGATTTTAAAACGGACACGGATTTTAAATTGTTTCCGCAATTTGGTGCAGTGTCAAGACCAGCTGCTTCTTCTTTTTTCTTTCACAAGCAGACTTAGAAGCAGTAATCCTACATCTAAGGTGGATACTGCTTGGCCACATAACTCGGACTCTGGCCTAACTCCACTGGCTGCCTGTGCATTTTAGATGTTAAGACTTTCTTTGTTCATTTAAAAAAAATCGAATTGCAGGAATCCTCCAGAAGTACAGGTACATTTATGTTAACGGTGATATTTTACGCTAGGATATTTTACCATGAGTTTAAAAAAAGACAACAACTGAATATCACATTCTAGAACAGCCCAACACAGAAACCCTGGGAAGTCTGGGTTATCTTACAGCTTTCCACATCAAATTGTATAAATACATGTGCGTGCACTCACTTGGTTCCAAGTGCTCCGCAATGAAGCAGTAGCCATGAGGAATGGCGTCCTTTTCCGTAATGAGCTGAATGTCCGATACGACCATACCACCTGAAGTGGCCTACAGAGAGACATGCTTGATGTATTGTGGTGATGCAGAGACGATTACTGTACTAGTGGACGTGTCTCTCAGTTACCTTACTGTAACAAAGGTAATAACTGAACCTCATTGGGAAGCTGCGTGAGAAGTTTGCGTTTGCTCCATCTTCAGTGATGTTGATCTGCAGATAGAAACGGAATGTTAATCAATATAGACAGACAACCATTACTATTCACACATTCAGCCCAGTCTTCAGTCAACATGAGGAGAGAACAAAACCAATCCATCATTTTTATATCCAACTAAAGGTGTTTAATAATTATTTAGGCGCAATTTGTATTTTAATATTTTTATTTCTTTGTTTTTGTTTTCAGAACAGTTCATTCACTTAGGATAGATTTCCATTAGATTATTTGAAGAGTATATATTTTTTCACCATGGTAGATTATAACCCCAGTGTTCATAATGAATGAAAAAATAGCGGATAATCTTAGGAGCTATTTGCTTTTAAGGGTCTACAGATGAATACAAATACAACCGGATGCAGTGTGCAAAAATGTGTAATCTCCATGTTTGTCTCTCTGTACCAAGGTGAAGTCTTTAGGGCAGGTGGAAGTGTTGGATGTCCATGCCACTGCTGTCAGTGGCCGGACTGGCCCTTGATCCATGTTGGCCATCTGAGGAGAAGAGGGGAAAAAAGCACTTATGTATATATTTTTTTAAACCACACAATGTCCAAACTGTATTTATTTCTGATTAATGTTATCACTTATGATTGTTTTTTTTTTT
Source organism: Vanacampus margaritifer (assembly GCF_051991255.1). Lineage (NCBI taxonomy): Eukaryota > Metazoa > Chordata > Actinopteri > Syngnathiformes > Syngnathidae > Vanacampus > Vanacampus margaritifer. The sequence continues at coordinate 16,303,230 of NC_135438.1, forward strand.
AAAGCCAACCTCCTTTTTATTGTTAATGACTGAGCTCTACATGGCAACCAAAATATTAGAAACCGCTCTCTGTATGATTCACAAAATGTCTACACTGCAAACTACAAAAAATAAATAAAATAAAAACAATTTTTATGTATTAATTATGGAATTACAGGATGGAGGTGTACCAAACATTGGGGCCAGTGAGTGCATAAGACTCCACATTGGTCAACAGATATTTTTTTATTTTGTTACTCGTAGATAGAATTCCATCATCATTGACAGTCAAGGTATTGTGGTGCATTGAGACAGCATATTGTTGTTGACCATGTGCCAAATCAGCAGCAAAAAGCACGTTATTCACGAGCCACATAGCCTGTTGTTCAAGACAGTGCTCCTATTCACTCTGAATAGGTGTGTTATGACTCTATGAATCCAGACAACTACTGAGTCCATTCAGGACCAGTTATAATGAAGTCACGTTTATAATCCCACAGCAGTGCAGGGCAATACAATGTTTGTGGTTTAAGATTTATATTACAGAACTCACAATACGTATACAGTACAGTACTTTGTATGTTCTAAACAAGACGTATGAATGAATGTTAAACAGAAGCTTTTTCATTGTGGCAGTAAACACAGGAAATGTGATTTAAATGTATCCTTTATTTGGTTAGTATTACTTCAATTGTTACAGGTAGACCTAACAATCCATGTAAAACTAATTTGATTACAAATCCAAGTAAAACAAAAATAATTATAGATGAATTAAAACACGTTTCCGGTGTTTACCATCACAATGAAAGAGACGTTTGTTTGACATTGACACGTGTACCTTGTAGAAAACAGACAGTAGCCTACTGTACATTTGCTTTTCAGCTAGTTCAACAAATATCAACAATCTCCACTATCAACATTTACTTAAATCGTTTTCCATAACAATCATTTTGCTTTGTATCAAGACCGAGTTATTAAAAACAAACAAGTAGACAAGCTGTAAAGTGTGTTGGGTGTCGTTTTCCATGCAAACACGACCAGCCGGTCTCAACTCAAGAGTCACAGCAGCTGCGATTATTCATCAAAACTTGTTTTCTCAAAAGTTCAATGGCTCCTATTCCACAAATTTGAACAAATCACCTCACCGACACTGACTTACCTGGCTGGAAGTCTTCACTTTTCTGAAGTTTTAAGGTCAGTTGTCCAGCGAGGAAACAGTTCTGAAGTGAAACGTCTCCTGCGTGTTTAGGTGATTTTCCTGGTAAAAGCAGGAAGTTCTCTTCATTCCAGTTGAACTACAACTCCCAGAACACCTCACGCCAAAACGTCAGTGTTTATTTGCTGAATCTTGACGCTAGGTGGTAGCATTTCAAACCAATTACAGGACAGTAAACGCAGTCTTTGAGAATCGTCTCCCCAAACTTAACTTAACATTCATCATCATGTTTTTTTTTGTTTTGTTGTTGTTTTTTTTCACAATGACTGTAATAGCTATAGGACTTTTTCTTAAGAGGTTGGATTTCTTTTTCACTCAATAATTAAACAACAGCACCACTGGAGTCACATTGCAATTCAAGTTAATCAGAGGCAACTCGTGGTTAACTTCATCGTAGTCATTTATTAGTAATGATTCTAATCAATCTTACAATAAAATTGTCATCATGACACACTTTTGAATGATAAAGCTTACAATTCTCCCTCAAAGGATAACACAAATTCATATAGCAGATAAAATATATACAATGCTTAGTAAGCCTAATTTGAGGTTTAGGCTTGGTTAAGAGGAAGCACATTTAAAAAAAAAAAGTTCTGGAATGGATAGCATGGTCACTGAATGACAATGAGAGCGCCATTGCCATCTACTGTAGTGGATGTGCAATTACACTTTATTCTAGTCTGACAAAATAAGTGTGTGGGTAGTGAATTGGGGCAGAATTTTTATCCATCTGAGGGGGTGGCCATTTTGCTACTTGCTGTTGACTGTACAGTAAACGACATCACTGTTGCTCAGGGCTCAGGCAACAACCAATCAAGGCTCAGCTTCAGAAAACAGGTGAGCCGCGATTGATAGCAAGTGGCAAAATAGCCAGCTGCTGAGATGGAAAAAACAGGTGGATTTTGCTGTTTAATTCATGTTCCACAAACGTAATATTAATACGAACGTTTAGATTAGTGGGGACACATAGAACAAGATTTTATTTATGTATTTATTTATTTTATTTTATTTATTTATTTATTTATTTATTTTTTTTGTGGGGGGGCTTCCCTTTAATGTGAAGAAACTGCCAAAAAGAAAAAAAAAGAATTTAAGAAGAGGGCAAATACTTCTCAATCATATCAAAATCAGAGCTGTGTAAACATTTTTGACATTAACAGGTAAAACATACACCTAAAAAAAACTAAAACACAAAGTAGTAATGCTGTGCAAAGACATTTCTTATATTTTCCATCTAAAGAGCACCTTGAGAGACTTCTAAATCCTCTTTTAATCCCATTTGAGTAGGGAGGAGGTGAATGCCAAGTGAGGGGTGAAAGGTCGATCGTGACTGTATCAGAAAGAGACTGTCAGGCAGCACAGAAAGTGATTGAACTCTCTTCTGTACTCACCATGGACTCATTCCCCTGTGCTCTGCTTCTCTTCTCTTTGCTTTGTTCAGGTAATTGGGATCATTTCTTCTCATTAATATCTGTAACACAGGAGAAAATGTCTACATGTTTTTACCTGTGTTTTAATAGACAGCGGTTGCTCTAACATTTAAAATAATCTGTAGATTAAAAATAATTAAAATGGAAAAACTGGGAGTTTAAGTCATGTCACTTAATACTTCATTAAGCACCATAAAGCGACAATAACCTTTTAGTAAACTGTGCCTAATTAGGTAACACATTAAACTGTTCTTCTTGTTTTTGCTTAGTCATCAGAAAAACGTGTGTTTAATCTGTGTATTTACTCAGACTGTTTGCTTTGGGCTGCTGTTAGTTTACACTGTATTTTACTCCGGCCTGTTTAAAGGTTCACAGAGGTGCATATGGTTTTTGTGTTGTGTGTGTCCCTCTGTAGCCTCTGGTCAAGGTCTTGTGGTCACAGTGGAGCCCCAGGCGACAACTGTGCGCGAAGGGGAGTCGGTCAGCCTCAGGTGCCAAGTGGGGATCGGTGCACATTCCACCCAGCTGCAGTGGAGGAGAGCCAATAATCAACCCTTAGCAGGTGTGGGGTGTCAGATTGTAGGATTATTATTTTACTCAATCAAATCTCACCATGTGCTAAAATACAGAATACTTTTCTCTCCATTAGACAATGTTAAGATTGGCCCCAATGGTGCGGTGCTGACGGTTGCTAATGCTCGACCTAATAACCAGGGCGAGTACCAATGTGTGGCGTCCAGCTCTGCAGGTTCCAGCACAGCTTCAGCACAAATCAACATCAAATGTGAGCTGCTCTACAGCGTACACCAACAAATTTTAACAATGATTTAAAACATTTATAAGGATTACCCTTGTTCAAATGACAGACTTTTGTGATGAGACAATGATAAAGCATTTCATTTTTTTCCCACCTATAAACTGAGCATCACAACTGGAAATATTATAATGTTTTCAAGACCAAATGAAGTAATGTGGTTGCACAAGTCTACACACCCTCGAAAGTGGGATAGGTATGACTCATTTCAGAATTAACCACACACATTCAAACTCGTGTCAAATGCGCACACCATCTGACATTTGAAGTATCTTCTTAAACCCAGTTAAATTTTAGATGTTCTAGAAGGCTTTTCCTGTCTTTCGTTTTTTCTTCTTTTCCCGAACTGTTGATATTTGCTTGCAACTTGGCTAAGGCCCCAGTTGCAGCTAAAGAAAAATGGCCCCTGATCGTGATGTTGCCACCACCATGGTTTGGTGTAGGTATGGTCTTCTTCTTTTGGTGATGAGCAGTGCTTATTGTTTTTTGCACCAAATATACTGCACCTTTTAATTAAATTTTTACAGGTTTTATTTGCATTAGTTGTGGAATTAGTTTTGAAATGATTTAGCTTTGTAATTTTTTTTGACATGTGAACATGCCATTTGAAAAGGGGTGTGTAGACTTTTTTTATTTTTATATTTACACCCGATGAATACGGAACAAGGTGATAAGAGTTAGTTTATATAAGTTCTCAACTTATTGAGGTCAATATATTGTTTCATCAGCTATATTGTACTGAGCAACCTGGACAGATGTTTCGTCATACTGCATTGAGCTACTTTTCTTAATAAATAAATTTAAAAAAATCAGGGGTTGGGCCCAGCTATGGCTAGGGATTTAGATGCATATTTATTATTTTATTTATTTATTATTTTAAAATGTATTTTTTTTTCCTAAATAAAAAAGATGCTTTAAATTTTTTATTTTTTTTAATGTGAATTTCTAAATTGTACGACCTGTAGGATGTTTAACCTTAGAGGTTACCCTGTCCGACATTTTACTTTGATGATGACCTCATCATGTGTCCTCTCCTTCAGACCCTCCCAAAGTGCGCTTGTCACCAACTGGACCCCTGAAGGTCAAAATTGGTGACCGGGTATCAATGCAGTGTCGTGCTACAGGCAGGCCACGCCCCAAGCTGAGCTGGAGACGCCAAGGCTCCTCTCTACCGCTGCCTTCTGAGGAGATAGATGGCGTCAACACCATACAAGTAATACTTTCGCCGAAATAATACTTTTATTTAAGCTTATTTTGAAATAACACCACCTTCTCCTCCTTTTTAGTGGAGTGTCGTGCGTCCAGAGGATGCAGGTGTATATGTTTGCCAAGCTGAGAACAACGTGGGTGTGACAGAGGCCAAAGTGGAGGTCATCATGGGAGGGGGACCTGGCGCACCCAAGGCATCAGTGAGTCATAAGGAAATGACAGTTGTGGAGGGTCATACTGTCACTCTCGGGTGTCAGGCTACTGGTAAGATATAGAAATATTGACATATTTAATAGTTTTGTCATTTTAGCAATGTTAATGACCAAATATACAGTAACTCAAATGTCACTCAATGGAGCGCAGACCTCCTACAACATGACATGAAAACCTGAAAGCAAACTGAAAAAATATAAAATATAAATATTTTATAAAAATATAAATAGGAGGGAGACTAAATTCACATTTTTGGCTTCAACGTGCTAGCTTTAAAGCAACACTAAGGAACTTTCAGTTTACGTTGATTATGGCGCTGCCCTATGGACAAAGTTGGTATCGTTATGGCTGAAGGAAGACTACGTTTCTCATGAGGACAAGCGCATTGCATCATTTTTTAGCTCACGACATCCAAATTGACTTCCGTCTTTGTAACGAATGGGTAAAGGGGCAAGTGACGTATGCCATAAAGCAGTCAGCACATTTGTAGTTTTTGGTGTGACAGTGTTCCTACCATCCTCCTCAAAGTTGTTTAGTGCCAGTAAAGATGATACAGACCCCCTCAGGCCATGGAAAAGGTACCATTTAACTAGTTTTAAGTCAGAAGAGTTATGAAAATATTTTATTAAGCTGGAAAAGTTTCTTAGAGCTACTTTAAGATAGCTAGCTTTACGTGTGGAGAGAGGCTAAATTCAGATGAGCACTTTGGCTTCATCCTGCTATCTTTAATATACAAGTAAATATAAAAGTAAATCGCTTGGAAGAAATGTAGTGATTTAAATGATTACCACACATCATTCTGACAATGAAGAGAAAAAGAAATATTAAGCGATTAACAATTTGACATTATCAATATGAAATCCTCCTCAAGTAACGAAGTTGAATTTTTTACAGTAACATGCTGTGTATCAATGTCTCTCAACTTATCTCAGGTTCTCCAGCTCCTCTCATCACATGGTCCAAGCTGAGAGCCCCGTTGCCATGGAAACACACAGTCGCTGGTGGTGTCCTGACACTGACCAGTGTGGGGCGCCAGGACTCCGGCCAATACATCTGTAATGCAACCAACATGCACGGCTTCAGCGAGGCATACACGCAGATGGAGGTGGAGAGTGAGTATGCCAAAACACATCATGAAGTTTTTATGATTATTTGTCAGTGACTCATGTACAGGAAATATTAAAGTTGAGAGTAGAGATGCGTTGTAGTAATAGATTACTGCATAGCGAATTTCCCTCTTTGACCCACAATAATTGTATTACTTATTAGTGTATAGTGCATTGAAAATTATTATTTTTTAAATAGAGTTGATGGTAATGTTAATGGTTTCCAAAGACATATCATATTCGTATATAGCTGGGCCAAAACCTTGTACTATACCTCCAACATTGTCACTTTTCAGGAGATATTAACGGCATGTTTGTTCAACCATTAACATTGCATCATCAAAGAGAGCAAGTCGTTTTGAACACTAAACAGCAAAATCCACCGTTTTTTCCATCCATCTCAGGGGCGGCCATTTTGCCACTTGCTGTTGCCTGAAAATGACAGGGCTCAGGTAACAACCAATCACGGCTACGTTTCAGAAAACAGGTGAGACGTGATTTGTCGTTACCTGAGCAACTGTGATGTCATTTTCAGTCAACGGCAAGTGGCAAAATGGACGCAATATTGATCAGAACAACGTATTTACACTAGTGGGGTTGCATAGAACATATTATTGTAAAGAGAACTTTTGTGTTGACTTCCTCTTAAAAGTAAATAACAATAGTGATTCCGAGCTTGTTAAATAGTGACTGATGATGATTCTTCTCTCTTATCACTTCTTCTCTTTTTCTTCATGTTTCAGGCCCTCCTTACGTCACCACTTTGCCCGAGCAGGTACGACTCCAACCCGGTGATGCTCTTACCCTGCGCTGTCTGGCCCATGGCTCCCATCCCATTCAGTTCCATTGGAGCCGGGTGGGCCGAGGCAACCTGCCAGCTGGGAGTCAGGCCACCAACGACGGACAGCTTGTCGTAGCTCATGTTAAAATGAGCGACGGTGGAACATACAAGTGTCTGGCAACCAATCACATTGGCACTAGTGAAGCACTGGCTAAAGTCGTTGTTAAAGGTAAGAATTGTGCGATATATCAATAGGGGGCAGTAGCTCATCACTGCAGGTTAATAATTCGAGTGGTGTGGTAAGTGGCACAAAATTTTGTAATGAAGGATTATAAAGCAGTGAGTGGTTGTTTGAAAATATGTGCCCTGAGCCTGTGAGTGGCTGCTAGCCAGTTCTTCTCTTTGTGTGTTTTCCAGCCTAGGCCACCGAAATGTCTGCAGTGTTCCCACAAGCCTGAATTGTGACATCAAATGGAAAGTATCAAGTTGTTGTTGTGCATAGGGAGCTAAACTCGAACCTTTCAATTAGTGGGCGTATTAGGATTAAGACGATCTATGGAAAAATTTGTATCACTTTTCAGGCAGAGGAGATGACAAACTTCTATTTGAATGTTTTCTTATCCCAGATTTGAGAAGGGATTCCAAAACACAAATGGAAAATGTTGCCTCTATATCCAAGTATAATTTAGTTAATTAGGTACTCCATCAGCTTCATGTAATTTTCCAACCATAAATACTTTACGACTCATTTCAAAATTTGAGAATAAGCCTTGTTTCATATTTGTTTTCTGCTATTAGGAACCACAAGGAACCACATTTGGTCTATCTAAAAAAGTGTTTAAAGAGCATCCCTCATTATGAGCTAGCACCGTAAGATATTGAATTTAAATATCTCATTTAAAAACAGATAATTAAATCTATTCTTACAATAATGACAATACTACATTTTTGACAGTCTTGAAAGTGCCTGTATGTGCTTCATAATTGGTTGAGGGGTGACTCTTTTCCATTTGTTTTCCATTTGGTGCTGATAGATTTGTGTTAAAAACATACACATGCATTGACAAGTACTAATAAAGTCCCCTCATAGATATAGTGGTCTTATCTTGTCAACTTTCATTCTAAACTGTTACACTTAATCGTCTGCACATGCTTGATGTTAGCTTTTCAACCACAAAGGGGCGACATGCACATTTGATGTGAGGCGTTCACGTGTTCAACCACAATGAGGACGCCAGCAAAGATTTAAGTGATTATCATCCGCTGCGCTGAGGATAGTCAGAAATGCAGAGCAAACCATTTCACCCAATGTGTCAATATGAACAATTAAACACATTTAGCTCCCACGGTTCTGATTGAGCACATTGTCGCAAAACTTTGACCCCAGAGTGTTGCGCTGTTACATAAGAAGATTCAAATGAGATCTTAATGAAGTGTTAGCCTGCCATTTAGGGCCTGTGGCTGTGGAAGTAAAATGGAAAGAAAGTTGACATTTCCAGTAATCCAGCCAGAGTCCTGCCTGTAGCGGGCCTCTCTCGTAAAAAAACCCCAATGTCTGCTAAAGAGGGAGGCCTTCCCATTCTCCTCTTTCTCCTTCCATCTTTACAAGCATCTTGAAAGCTTGAGGGACAAACATCACCCCCAATTTACAGACACCCACCAAAAAGGCCAGTGAGGTAAACATTTAACTTTTGAAAAATAAAATAATGTACAGTTCCCTTGTTTTTCTTTTATACTGAAGATTTGGATGACAGACTAAAAGATGAATATAAGAAAAAAGTTGAGAATTCCAGCTTTTATTTGATTGCATTTACATCTAGATGTGTTAAATAATTTAGGAAGCCACCCACCTTTCAATGGCCAAAATTACTGGAACATACATTATCAAATGAACTTATTGTGAATAACATTTAATATTTGGTGGCAATAACTGTCAAGCCTGTGACCCATTGACTTCATCATTTGAAATCATTGTCCAGGCCTTTACTGCAGCCTCTTTCAGTTCTTTTGTTTGTTGGAGTTTCTCCTTTCAGTCTCCTCTTCCGGAGGTAAAATGCATGCTTGATTGGGTTAACTACTTTGCTCCCCAAAAAACGTATAAATACGTTCTATTTTAAATATTACCAGTGTCAAAACAAAAAAAACACATTTATACGTTTTATTTTTTATTTTAGTTTTATTGCTAGAGCATACAGAAGGTTTTGATGCAGCCTCCGAACTAAAGAGAACAGTTGTAGCAATGATAGTTATTACAAATACGGCCAGCAGGTGGCAGCAGAGTATAAAAGATCAACCAGGGCCATGTTGCAAAAAGCTGTTTTCCCCACAGTTGCCAACAGATTTGTGAATAATGATGAAACTTAGCTATATTCTAATGCTAATTGCTGCAAAACGGAAACAGATAGAAATATAAAAAAAAATTCTGATGAAGGAAGAGATCTTTCTTTTGGTAGGTTCCATGTTTTGGGGCCTTACAAAATCAGTCAAAATCCAGTAAAACAGCCGGGAGCAAAGGGGGTTGCTTCAGTGAAAATGGCTGGGAGTGAATGGCGATTAATTTGGCCTGTCTAAGACCTTCCATTTTTTCCCCCTGATGAAGTCTGTTGTGCTGGCAGTGTGTTTTGGGTCATTGCCTTTGGATACATTTTTTCTGTAAATTGACAGACAAAATAGTTTTGTAGACTTCAAAATTCCTTCTGCTACCATAATCACGAGTCATCTTTAAAAACTAGTGAGACCGTTCCAGAAGCAGCCGTGCAAGCCCACGTCATGACATTACCTCCACCATGCTTCACAGATGAGCTTGTGTGCTTTGGGTCATAAGCAGATTCTTTCTTTCTCCATACTCTGACCTTTTCACCTCTCCAAGTTTAACCTCTTCCAAAGTGTAGACGTGAATATATGCGGATAATCTTTCTAATAGAGTTTGATACAAAAAGAAGTTGTAGCAGTCGAAACAATCTTACAATACCAGACACATTCCTTCAAATGAATTACGATAACAAAAAGTCTGCACTCCATATTCAATCAGGTCATTATTTTTGCTGTATAACAATGTTTTGTAGTATTGCTGATAATAATCAAAGAATTAAAATGAAACAGTCACTGTGCAATCATATTATGGGAAAACCATCATTCAGGAAAGAACAAATGATGTGAGCGCTTCCTCAAACAGGAAGTGATAGGTGGAGAGCGGCGGGGGGTGTCCGTCAAGTCTGTTGCCATGGCTTCCACCTGATGAACTAGGTTAGAGTGTGGTCAGAAGACGTGATACTGCAAGTACAACCCACCAATTGTTTCGGTCTCATGTTTATTTTCCATTTGTTTGACATCAATTCTCTTCAATGTTACCATGTTGCAGAAGGTCAGTGAGTAAAAATAGAATTTCCATCAGACAGAGGGAATGTACATGAGCTAAATGCATCACTGGGGAGGTACAAATTCATGTGTTTATTTTTTTCTCACATATACTATGAAGGTGCTTCAAGGCCAGACAGTTAGGAAATGTACTGAGTCCTCGGAGCAAAATCTTGAGAATTTACGACACAGAATGAGCTTATTTATTTTGGTGTGAAATACAGACTTTCACATCGCCCTGGAAATTTACCCTAACTCATCTGAAACATTATGTTGACGTCAACTGTAAATGTTGCAATAGGTCATAAATGACATAGCATAAATAAGTGACATTCCGCTAAATTTTGTGAAGTGTTTTTGGGGGTTCAAACACAGAAATATTTTGAACTACACTAGAGGAGGACAAGCAGTTTTAAGATAACATTGTAAATTGATATGTCCAAAAAACCTCAGCTTTCCTATCAATAAAAATGCAAAAAAGCGATTTAAAAAAATTGATGAAAAATCACTTGAGCAGCTGAAAACATGCTTCAACATTCTTCTTCTCTTTACTGTTTAGATTGGTTTGACGGATGTACGTAATGGTAGCGTGGCCGTAGGTGGGGACATGGCATAATAACACGTTTTCAGCCATCTGCGGTTGGCATGAAGGCACAGTCAGCTCCATCACGCTGGAAGTCTCCATTGCAAATTGTTCTTGGGCTGCGGCCCACAAATCAAAGTACAACTTCACATGACAGACTGCCGAGTCACAGTCATTGTGCCGTGGCACAATCATTCGGTTCATTTTTATTTCGGATCGCTCTTTAATTTGCAGCATTTCGTTTTCAAAGAGGTCCTACTATAGGGTTCACTGGTGGATTGCACTAAGCTATCCACTTTCGCTTAATTGGTGTGAGAATTCTTACCTATTGTACATAATACATAATAGTAGATAATACAATACATTTGTATAGAAATAGGGCAGCACAGTGTAGAAGTGGTTAGCACAAACGCCTCACATTTCCGAGTTTCGGGGTTTGAATTTCAGCTGTAGCTTCTTGTGTGAGGCTACTTTTTTTTTCTTCACCTTTTGCAAGAATAGTCAAAATTTTAAATCAACATAGCGGCAAAGTTGCTAAATCACTTCGTATCCTTCACTTTGTTGCATGACATCGCTCCACCCCTGGTTGTCATGGTTGCGAAAGCAATTCTCAACATTTGCATGAGACAGAGCCGCTCCCACCAAGACCAGAGTGCAACAAGTGGATATTAACCCTTTCAGGGACGGTGATCACTGCAGCTGACAGCTATTCAAAGTTGCTTTCTCCCATATGAATGAATTTTAAAAAAGAAAGAAAAAATCTTTACAAATCCTAATGTATGTTATCATAATTTGTGCATGAAAGAGTACGTGCATTGTAATGTTTTATCCTTTGTGAATATTGCCGTAAGAATGTTCCAGATCGTTTATCAAGACACATGGCAGCTGCTTTATATTGTGAAATAATTACATTTGAATGGATTCTTGCTTGATTTTTTTGGGCCATGAGATAAAATATTCAGTGCATTTTTGATGTTACATATCATGCAATAATCACTAAAAAATATATCTTAGAGATGAAAAACAACCAAATGCAGGAGAAGTGTATCACTAAATGATTGCATGTACAACTTAATTGGCACTGATCTATAATACGATTGTTGGGTCTGCACCCCTTAGTACCATTCTGTCTTAGAGTTTTTGTTGTCAGATAGCAAAATGTAAAGACCCGATTCCAGATTTATTTTGTATTTTTTTGTGTGTAAAAACTGTGGAAAGTTAGTTTTTCCTTTCTTTGCTCATATCTGTTTTTCTGTCTGCGGAACTGACAGGATATAAACAGCAACTGCAACTGTATGATTAGCAGCCATTCACTGTTTCCATATGGCAAGATCCTGTGTGTCTGTGTGTGCTTGTGCATGAGTGTGTATGTGTATTTGAGTTTGTGGTCCTGCGGGAGCCAGTGAAAATCAGTCCCACATGCACGTCTAACCAGTGTGACCATCAGTCATATAAAAAGGGGAAACTGCAGGAAGTGAAGTGGAGACCACCTCCTTCTTCATTTCAGTGCTGATTGACAAAGTCAAACACATCCATTCACGTGTGTGTGAGACAGAAATTAAAACACAGACTGAACAGATAAAAAGGCTGACAATAATAATAATAATAAAAAATATATATATATATATATAAATAATAATTATTAAAATAAAATTTTGGAACAAGAAGTTGTTTGCATCAATACTCAGCTATAGTGTCATTTTGTATGTATTGTTGGAATTAATGTGTTGAGAAGTGTACAGTAATCCAACGAGCCCCACCGGGAATAGGACCAGAAAATGTTTATAAATGCATATAATGGAGGATTTAGTACCTTATTTTGAGGTATCAGGTACTCATGGAGGCTGCTAATTTCAGCCACTGATACTTAAAGGAGAAGTCAACTCAAAAATGTCCTTTACAATACTATGTTGTGTATGCCACCACGAGTGCAAACATGGCATTGTTGATTAACATTGTATTTGTGGAATATGAATTAAACAGCAAAATCCACCCATTTTTACCCATCTCAGGGGGCGGCCATTTTTCTGCTGGCTATCAACTGAAAATGACACCGCAGTTGCTCAGGAATCAGGTAACGGCCAATCACGACTCACCTGATTTCTGAGTTTGGTCATGTGACCTTCACCTGAGAGTCATTTTCAGTCAACAGCAAGTAACAAAATGGCCGCCTCCAGAGCTGGTTCAAAAAAACTTAGAACGATAATTTTAAAAATAAATGACTTGCAGATTTTAAAACATGCACTGGAACTTCCTGTCTGGAAGTGTGAGTACCGTTTGTACATGTCGGCTTCGACATGTGAAGGAACCAGCTGGGCCATGCTGCCATCTTTAGTCCTCTTAAGAAGTATAGAAAAATTCCAAAATTACATGGAGAGCTGTAAATAGGTAACTTTTTCACAAATAACAGAGGATAGTTTGAAAAACCACAAATAATTGACTAGTGGAGGCCAAAGAAAAAGCAAAATAACACTGGTGAAGTTACTGTATTTCGATAGGTGCTTAGTCTGATGGTTGTGTTAGATTTTTGAAGTATGTTGTTCTTGAAAATGTTCAATTCCTTTTAGTACCATTTTGTGCGCCACAAACACAACATATGCTAACAATTTGTTAGCATTCTTGTTAGTAACAAGAGTTAAAATGTGTCATGAGCTGAGCCGCCCGGCTGTGCTCTGAGTGTTGTTGTTGTGTTTTGCAACCACCTGACCACTAGGGGCGCTAATGCGACTTGTAACAGAATGTACGGTAAGCTTCCACATGGAAAACAGATCAATCTCCCTTTCTTGCTAATTCAATGAACTTTGGACGTTGTCCAAACAAAATAGTGCTCCTTCCACCCGGGCCTTTCACTATTATAACACACGAGAAGGAATGATCAAAGCAAAAATTTGCTTGCATTCAAATGTTTTTTCACTGAAAAGGCCGTTAGCCTGTGTAAGGGTCACGGGAATGTTTGAATATGTCTCCAGGGGATCGTTTGTAAGTAAAAATTAATCATCCGCTGTCAGCTCCAGACGTCCCGCTAAAATGTTTCAATGTTCCACAATGTTTTTTTCCTCAGACTTCAGTCTGCAACAGAAGTGCATTTTCATATCAGCACAAATGTAACAGATGAAAAGAAAGCTGAAACCCACCCACGCATTTGTGCACATCTGGCATCATCTCCTCTTCCTGCAGACATGAGGGGAGTTAATTGTCTCATTCGTCCATCCACCAGTCGCCGCATGTCTGGCCTTCAATTGTCCGCAATATGATTTAGATGATGCTAACCAATATGAGGACATGTGCAGCGATGGACGGATGTAAAAGGGGTTAATCGTAGCTTGTTTTTCTCTCACCGGATGGAGAGAAAAGGCTGAGAATACTCAAGTGACTTGATATGAAAATTGGTCACATTCATGCTTGTGTCTTATCAGCCAAACTGCGCAACAAAGACAGATAAGGTACCAGTGATTCACATCGTTTAGAGATTGTTTCATTACGATCATTCTATGTACATGCTGACACTGTTCCTGGAAGACAAAAAAATTAAACTCCATCTTTCCCCTCACTTTTTGTCTTTTACATTCCGGTTTCAGTTCTCTCCCTCGCAGATCTTAATGCGTGTTTCTTGCATCACATGTAGAGGAACTGTATATACTTTAGTACCGCAGCAAGAACATTTATAAAGGGAAGTAGAGCGCCCAAGTAAAGTCTCAAGATTTAGCACAACAGCCAGCATAAAAACTGATGGACTAAACAATATACAGTAGACGAGACAGCAGAGGACATTCTATCACTTGAACCATGTTAAGGAAATCCAGAATGGGCTTATGGACTTGGAAGAACGTAAAATGTAGATCTAGTGGACAACTTCCAAGAATGCAACAGTAAGCTACAGAAATGCAAAATATCCTGGGAAAGCTATAAAGTTAAAAGTCACACCAAAGTCAACACTCAATCCATTCAAACCAAAATATTTCTCTCCGTTTGAATGTTTTGGATCAGTACTTGGACCCAGGAATGACAATATTTCACATGTTCGTGAATTGCAAAAATATATAGCTTACAGTCAAGAATGTACATCGGCAAACAAAATCAGCACTAACACTAGATGACAAAAGGCAACATCACACAGGAAGTAACACAAAGCTACACGTAGCCTACTTGCAAATCTTTTTCTTTTTTTTTTAAGTTACACTGTCTCGGTGAAGAACCATGGCAGACTCCAACCACTTAGAGGAAATCAAAATTCACGATGACTGTAATTGTTTACATTAAAAAAAAACAAAAAAATCATGGAAATAGTGCAGATTGTGATGTTACTGTGAAGGCCTCACTGGCTGCTTTGGATTACTATCCAACCAAATGTTCAACTCAACAAATAACTTAAAAAGAATAAGGCCTTGCCTCTCTGGGTGCATTCACTTCATTCAATTAAAATCATGCAAATACCATCCCCCGTTTCCACTTGTGTGCCCCAGGGCTACGTCTTAACCACCTTCTCATTGTTAATGCCACTCTCTCTATAAGTAATATTATCCGGGAATGACATACTTACACTATTACACAATTTATACCCAGACAGCCGGAACTTCTCCATCAAACTCACTCACACTTCCTCACCGTTTTGCCTTGTTGACTGATGAGTAGAAGAAGCCGAAATATCTGCACAATTCATAAGGTAGGAAACACAAAACAGAAGCACCGAGAGAAAGCAAAAATAGAAGGCCAGAAATAACTATTTGTCTTAAAGCGAGCGAAGAGTGGAGCAAGGAGGGAAGCCAGGAAAACGTCAAAACGAAGAAAAATCAACAAAGAGATTACACAAGCGAGTATGACAAGCAGGAGGTTGTGCACGTGGAACCGTTTAGAACAGGAGGTGAGGCGGAATGCACAACACTTGAAAATCCATGATATAGATAAACAATATTGAAAATAAATGAATTAAAAAAATAAACAAACATATTCAAATTTATTAAAGCACACTTGTTAAAGTATTCCCTAGCGCCTGTTTGCACTCTCATCATATTATTATTATTATTGAATTAATTAATTTTAGTCACTTGCAGTTGAAGTTTACTGTAAATCTGACCACATAAAATGAAAGAGAAGTAAACATTGCACATTTAAACCAAAGTTTTCAACAAAATGTGATTTTGTCTCCGCTAGCCTAACGCCAACATAATGCACTAATAGTACGGTATTGGTGGGACATCCTCTTATCATTTAATTAATCATTTAAAAAAATGAATCACCAGTATTACATGTTCATTCAAATTATGAAAGGTATGTGTGCCCTTTTGTACAGTGGGCGAGACAGCACCACAGCAAATGCAAATATCACAACACAACAACATGCAGCCATAACACAAAGGAAATAACCTACAACAAAAGTGACCTGAATAATTTGAAAATGAAAGTTAAAAAAAACAATAGCTTACTTACAGCATACTTATAGCTTAACTCATTTATTTTTGTTCACTCCACTACATGTTAAAAACAAACAAACAAAAACCCAACAACAACAAAAACATTAAATTATTGTACATTTTTGTTCTTTTGTCCATGCTTTACATGAGTTTTCTTTTTCAATCCAATAATGTCAATGACTTCCTCATTAAAATTAATAGAAGAGCTAAATGCTACATGGGCGACAAGGGAAAAGAGGCATGCGCTTTATGTGCCTCCAGGGGTTACACACACATGAATGTCAACGCCGGTAATGCTCACACAAGAACCTTTGCTTGCTTGCCTTTATATCGCTAAGACATGTGTTTGATCACACATGTACTGCACATGCTGTCTAATATATTTTGTGAATGTGTGAAATATTAAGTCTTTGTGTTGATCAGAAAAGTGACTCGAAGTGCACGGTGATGTCCAGAAAGTACCGTGTCGCTGACGCCAGAGGAGTCAGTGTCTCACCATTCACAAACCTCAGCGCACATCACTTGTATTAAGTGAGCATAACAGCATGATAGCAAGCTAGCAACCAATGCAAGCAACCCACCTTCAAAATGACAGAGGTACGATGAGATGTAAAAGTTTAAATAAATAAAAAACAACGGCAACAAACAGCAAGTGAACATTGATGAGCGTGAGCATGGAACATGTACTGCTAAGTGTTGTGTGTATGGACATCGAGCTGTGACAATAGTGACGTTCTCTTTTGGAATGTAGCGTCCCACCATGGTTTTATGGATTAAACATTTACAGAGAGACACTTAGTAAAGATTTGCGTGCTCCATAGCGTAAGTGCGTCACAAAATCAGACAACAGTGATAAATTAAAAAATTGTACTCATCATAAACTATAAATTATGCATCCTGCTCATTTAAAAATAGATACATACACTTGTAAAAAAACTTTGGGTCAAAAATAACCCAAATTGGCTCAAAAAGGGGCTGACCCAACTTTTTGAATTATTCATTTGACACAAAGTTAATAAAACCACAAAGCAACCCAAGAAATTGTGTTTCTTCCCTTACAAAGCAACTCCAAAAATTGGGTTGCTTTGTGGGTTATTAATTAATTTAATTGGGTTATTCAGGTTCATTTTTGACTCATGTTTGACCCAATTCAATTAATTAATCCCAAAAAGTTGAGTCAAATAAATAACCAACAAAACAACCTTAAAATTTTGGTTGCTTTGTGGGTTATTACATTAATTTGTCAAACAACTCAAAAAGTTGCGTTGGTCCGATTTTTACCCAATTCAATTGGGTTATTGAGTTTCTTATTGTTATGTTTTGGTTTTCTGCTGTTTCTGATTTCTCCCTTGCGGTTACTTTGCTTTGTCTTGCCGACACACCTGCTGCCCATTAGGTCATCAGGCCAAAATAAAAGCCTGGCAAAAACAGAGAGGAGTGTCGGGTTATTGCTCCGCGACGCTACTCACCATACCTGACGTTTTGATACTGCTACCGTTCTAGCGTTCTTAGACTAGTAGCGTTTTTCTTAATCAACTTTATATGCTTCACTCCTTTCTGTTTTATTCGCCCTCCGGCGAGATTTTGCGTTTCCTTGTTTTTGCCCACGACGTACACCTTTTTGTCGTCGGCGCCTTTTGTTGAGCAACCTTTTGTCCACGTGCTTGTGCGCTTTTTGTTGGTCTGCCCTTTTCTTTTGGGGTCCAATAAACACAACCCGATCGTGACACATATTGGACCTACCGTAATTCAACTGGGTTATTTTTATTATTTATTTATTTTTTACCCAATTGGGTTATTCAAATAACCCAAAAAGTTGGTTTAATTGAATAATCCACAAAAAAACACGAAAGATTGGTTTGCGTCGTGGGTTATTAATTTATTATTTTAATTTGACCCAACTTTTTGGATTAAATAATTAAAAAATGTTGGCCATTTCATTTTTCTTTTTTTATTCAATTGAATTGGATTATTTAATTTACGCCAAAAGTTGGGTCAAATGAAGAATTCACAAACAACTTTAAAATTTGAGTTGCTTATTACTTGAATTTGACCCATCTTTTTGGTTAAATAACTGTGTAATACTTTTTAGGTAAAATAATCCGAAAATTGGGTCAGTCCATTCTTGACCCAACTGTTTTTAGACTGTATATTTCAAAACGTTTGTTTATGATTATCAATACTTCAATTTCCTTTTTGACTTATAAGTAAGTAATCTCGTCTAAGCACACACTATTGATGATGCACATTTAAAGTGGCCTCCACTGAGAACATCCACCCTCTTCCAGTGAAACCAACACTTTTTTGGTGACCCTTTTTAAGGTTTTTGACTTTAATGGAGGTCATTGTGTCTGCTTTATTGGCGACTTTGTGTGTGTGGGAGTCGGGAAAACGCACAAGATCTTCATTGGAACCGTGTCAAATCTCAAATGTTTAGGGCAAGGAGGCGGAGGATGTAGGATGGGGGAGTTTGGGAAGGGACATAAGATTGCTTACTGGGAAGTCAAAAAGCAGCTGTTTAGAAGGAGCGTGAGTCATCATCCTCTCTAGACTCGATTAGCCGCCTCCTCTGCGTGCGTCTCATGAGCGAGAGGCCAGTAGGTCCTGAAATAGAGCACGCAGACTTGGACGAAGACACAGAGGCGGTTTATGTAGGCAACGTGATACGATGCCAGTGTGAGAAATGCTCTCGTGTGGAAAAGGTGGAGAGAAAGGGAAAGAGTGACGAGGGAAGCACTGTGTGTGAAAGGAGAGAGAAGGAGGGAGAAAAGGAGGGCTGGGGGAAGGCTGGGGGAGGCCCGGAGGAGGCGTGCTCAGATTGAGAGGGAAATAGCTGCTGGTGGTTTTCATACACACACATCCAAACGCACACACTAGTCTCCGGAGTTTCTCTTTGTGTTGCCTGCTTTGTGGAGTCCAAGCACTCTAAATTCCAGTGAGCCTTCTCCGAGGACTTCAGTTATTTCTTATCACAAAGCTTGCAGCTTGATTGTTTGGACATGGGCGGCGAAAAAGAGCTTGTGCTTCTTCTTGGTAAGTCATTCATAATCATAACTGTTGTGTTTGTGTGTGATTGTTTTGACAGTGGGAAGAAATGAAAAGGAAACAAAAAGAAAACAGGCGTATTTAATGTTCTGATGCATTTACCGACATTTACTTTCTGAACAACTATTTCCATTTAACCTAATCAGCGGTTCATTTATTGCCAGACTATCACGTGTTTATGCGCTCACTACTGTGACAAAGTGTCACACTGGTCACACCTTGTAAGACTGAGGCTAGAAGATGTGGCCGTGGAATCCGACCTCAGTACGGTAGATGTTGACTGTGTGCTGTTGTCACAACAGAGAAAATTCAATACAGCTGTTTCAAAACCCTACCTGTTGTTGAATCTTATAAGTTTATAAAGTAAAGGTTATCTTCAGAAATACTCTTGACAAAGACATCAAATTGTATTTTTGTTGTGGTTTGGCACAAGCACGAAGCACAACATCATGTGTTAACTAATATGTACTTCAATTATTAATAATATACACAATAAAATTCTTAATAATATAAACACACGGTAAAATTGATGCAAACATCAAAAACTCATTTTGGTGAAGGAATAGCTTTTGTTTTGTGTGGGTGTAAAAACTAAATATGCAAATATTTCATTTTGCCATGTAGTCTAATCTAGTCTAAAATGTGTGTACTGCACTTCTCATGAGCATGAAAACTTGTACAAAGTCAAGCACTATCCTGTATTATGTAATCAAAAAACTCCCATGTAGATTTAAGAACAAACCAATCTAGCACCTAATCCAATCCAATAGAACTTTATTTATAAAGCCTTTAAAACAACTCTGTTGATCAAAGTGCTGTACACGGATTAAAAAAAGGCACACAATAGGCAATAACAATAAAATAAAAAAAAACAATGAATCAAAAAAAAAAAAAAAACGGAAAACTAAAAGATAAAATACCCATACATGCCTAATCTATACAGCAGCACTCATGTGCTATCCGCTGAGTGCTCAATATATATTTCCACCACAAAAACACTATAATAGCCATAATTTCCAAGTGGCTGGGATTAGAGGTTTTGCTGCTTTATTTTTATGACATTAAAAACTACCTCTATTCTGCCGCTCACTCACTCCAAAATTATTCATACCCGGCTACTTTTATTTATAAAATATGAGGTAATCAACGGCACTTCCTTTTGGCAAATGTCTTTCACTCTGTCTCTCATTTTAAGATTCTGCCATTAAAAACAGAAGTTGTATAGACGCACACTTTCATACGGATCAGGCACAAGGCCTACAAATCTCTGTACGCAGAAGTTCGCTCGTGTTTTAAGTTGATTATAATTTGTCAAAATCAAGTCATGGACAAAAAAGATTCACTTGTGTGTAGGAGGAACAGCAGGTGCGGTTTTGTCAGCATGTGATGGATTCATCACAAGACTGCTTATCAAAGTGAAATTAGTTTTGGGATTAGGAGTATGAGTCACACAGTCATATGCATTGGTCGTGAACTTTTGGCACTACAAGAGAAACAAAATTGAAATCCAGTAAACAAGAAACGTCTGGACTATCTAGTTGATGTTAAACCAGCCACTGTTCTGATTGGCGAATGAACGTCGGCTACACACACCACACAAAGTCACACTTTGTTTGTTGTCAGGCCTTGTGTTTTTTAGTCATACACTTGGAGGAAGTCACGCCGTTTGGCACACTTACTTTCAAATTCTGTCTGATTTTATCTTCACTGGGGCGCTGAGAGCGCCAACCATGCCGCAAACAGGGGGCCCATTGTGGATGAGGGGAGGGCGACGCAGGAGAGGGAGCTGTGCAACAAACATATTCTGTGTTACATGCCTGTTGTGTGGCTAATCGAGTGCGTGAGGGGTGGGGGGGAGTTGTCATGGTTGCAAACATACTAAATAACACAAAAACATGCACCATAATTACAATTCTCAACTTAACCATTACATCATTAGGTCTCTTCTTATTAAATAGTTTGTTTGTGAAACGGATTGTATGTCGTTGTAAAATTAACTAGAAAGAAAAAGAAGAAAGTCAACACTTTTATTTTTTTTACAATAATATGTCGTATCCGCCCTCACTCGTCTAATCTAATTATCTGATTGATATTGTGTTTGTGGAATATGAATGAAGCAGAAAAATCCACCTGTTTTTATACATCTCAGGGGGCAGCCATTTTGCCACTAGCTGTGGACTGAAAATGACATCACAGTTGCTCAGGGAACGACCAATCACAGCTCACCTGTTTTCTGAGTTTGGTCATGTGACATTCACAAGCTGAGCCATGTTTGGTTGTTACCTGAGCCCTGAGCAACTGTGGTGACATTTTCAGTCAACAGCAAGTGGGAAAATGGCCGCCATCCTAAGATGTATAAAAATGGGTGGATTTTGCTGCTTCATTCATATTCCACAACATGCTCATTGAACATATTGGATTTTTTTTGTGGGGGGGTGAATTCCTCTTTAAAACTCATTAACTGCCATTGACGGTTATAAACGTCAAAAAATCTAGAATTTTTTATCGTAAATTTAGAACAGATATAAAATGTGTGCTTAGTTGTGAGTTAACTATTGAAGTTAATTAATTCCGATTAAAATTTATAATCGTCAGGTGATTACATTTTTTAAATTGTATTTAATCGCATGACTTCACTAGTTAACTCACGATTAATCACAAATTTTATATCAGTTCTAAATGTACAATATTTTTTTCCTAGGTTTTCACACTCTTCTCATTTTTTTTTTAAACTAATAGAATTAGTTAAAATGAATTTTTAACGTTTATAGCCGTCAATGGCAGTGAATGAGTTAACACAACTGCTGGTGTCTATGAGGAACAGGACATTACACAGTGTATGCAAATACTTTCACAAGAAAAGCCCACACACTGGTGAAGACACATAATAACTGTCAGTCACGTGCATGCCAATGAAAGATAAAATGTCACCACTTCCACTAAAAAGGAAACCCCGCACCTAAAAATCACACATTTGGCACTTGACGAGCTTTTGTGACAGAAATGGTGCAACCGGGCCTGAGCAATTGTTGCAACTGTTTTTATTTTTATTTTTACATTGACTTTATTGTTTGTTCACATTGTTGTTGGTAATGTGATGTACTTCATTACTTGGGGTGCCTGTAGCACGAATAAAAGCACTTCTCTCACACATGGAAGCAGTGGTCACCATGACAACCAGTAAACAATTAAAATGACAGAATGAAATAAACAGCACAGCTGAAGTGACTTAAAACAATAAAGGAAGGAAGAACAAAATAATTCAGACACTAACATCCACTTTGAAGTGAACGTAAATTATCCCCCTCCCCCTTTTTTTTTTTTGGTCGGTAGGCAGGCACAGGGTGGTGGTGATGGGGGTATAGTGGTTTGCATGAGATTTCATGTTCTCTTGGTAATTGTACTTTTTTTCCTGGCACGCGCATCTCGCCCAAAGTCAGGTGGGATTGTCTCCAGCTCACCTGTGACCCTAAGAAGGACAAATGGGATGATATAGAAATTGACAGATGGGTGTTTTCTGATTAGAATCTAACAGTTCTCGTGTTTTTTCCCCTGCAGGTTTAATGTGCATGATGAAGAGATGCATGCCTCAGTGTTACACTGGCATGAAAGCGGAAGGAAGCAAATGTGTTGGTAATAAACCTTACTCTGCTTAACTTGAATATTCCTTATCTTAATATCTTTTTACCTAATAATGTTGCTAATATCTTGTGTTATGGAGTGGTGTGGAAAAGCTAATCAATTGTGTCTTCTTGTAGGATAAGAGTTGCCTCAAGTTTACAAACATAATTTTTGCTTTACTTTAGAAAAAATGTTTGAACTGACTTTTTGAACTTTCACATTAACTCATACAAGTGTAAAAGTTAACCATTGTAAATGTAAAAATGTGAGTTTCCAGCTCATAATTAAAAGTGAAATCAACCTTAAACATTTCTTGAGAATAATATGGTATATGTGAGGTAACTAGTCTAAACATGACATTCTGATTAATATCGCATTTATGGAAAGTGAAAAATCCAGTCATTTTTATCCTTGTCAGAGGGCGGCCATTTTGCCACTTGCTGTCGACTGAAGATGACATCACAGTTGCTCAGAGCTCAGGCAGCGACTAATCACAGTTCATTCGTTTTCTGAAGCTGAGCTGTGATTGTTTGTTACCAGAGAACTGAGCAACTGCGATTTTTTTCATTCCACAGCAAGTTGCAAAATGGCCGCCTTCTGATATTGATACAAAATGCTGGATCTTGCTGCTTATCTCTGCCATTAAACAAGAACGCCACAGGCGGCTTTTTTTGCAGTACAGCACTGGATCATGCCAACACCGCATGGTGCACAATTAACTCTACTCCAACTTTCCAGATGTGAATGAGTGCGGAAATTCAGGATTATGTGGCAGGCACACACGGTGCATCAACACAAACGGCAGCTACTACTGTCAGTGCGAGGATGGCTTCAGGAACATTCACGGAAGTGATAACTTCACCGGAGTTGATGGACAGTGTCAAGGTGAGCGAACACCTTCGGGCAGACCAGATATGCGGTTCTCTGTCTCACGTGCCCTTTTGTGTTCCTCCATCAGACAAAAACGAGTGCGAAACCCACGTACAGGTCTGTGGTCACATGGCTAAGTGCATCAACCTGATTGGAAGCTTCAGCTGTATCTGCCCAGATGGGTACATCAATAGCAGCACTGACTGCATAGGTGATTGCCATGTTGTTGTTTTTTTAAGAACACACAGTTTTGACTCCACAGGCTTAAATAGAAAATTCACTCAATTACAAATGATGATTTAAGATACAAAAAGCATGTTGTTGTTTTTTTTATATGTATATCCTAGATGCCTTTTTAATCTCCTTCAAACATTGGGAAAATAAAAAGAAGCACACAAACTGATTGGTCAGCAGAGTGGGTGGTATCCCACTGCGCACACTTAAATGTTTAATTGAGAGTGCCGATCAAAACGCTGCAATCTTTACGAAGGCAGAATGTTTGATACATTTGATACTCTTCTATTTGATTTTATTTGATTGTGCAAATAGGTGGCAAAAGTACTCATAATCTATACTTAAGTAGAAGTATAGATACTTGAGGAAAACATAAAAAGTAGAGATGCTGATTTAAATCCTAACCTGTGAAACAAAAAAACAAAGAAATAAAAGAACAATGCACATGAGCACAAAAGTAAATCAAATGTTTACGGTTAAAGATATTCAACAGCTGGTAACGAAAAAAGAGAAACATTCTTTCTATAGTTTCCCTTGTTTACTTTCAGTCCTCATATTTAAGAAGAAAACAAACAAACAAACGCTGGACACAGCTTTACATCAAGCTAAATTCTGACAGCCCTGAAGAGCAATATTACATGTAGCATTTCACCAAGTGCAAGCTAATGTTGGATCAGGCTTTTACGCTATCACAACAATGTGTTCCCACAGCTTTGCTAACCATTGAGAACTCATGGTTTAAAATATGCTACATTAGCTATTGCTAATCAGCCGTAGACTTTCCCTCTCTTTAGTTTCGCCTTAACGCCCTGTTGTTATCTTTGGAGGTTGAAAAAAAGTAACAAGCATATATTGAGATAGTAATGAATGGAAAGATGAAAATGTCTGTTTTCAAATATAGTGAGTAAAAATAAAAAGTCATCAGAAAATTAAATAGGTCCATACTCAAGTAAAAATCAACTTTAGCTTCAACTTAACCTAAGCTTAGCTAACCTAACCCACTACTGATTGTGCAACTGTACAAAGTAATGTAAGCAAGTTAGCAACTCTACGTCTGTTTCTGTTCCCTTCAGACGTCGATGAATGCGAGGAAGCTGAGCATCGAAAAGAAGACATTTGTGGAAGTAAAGGAAGTTGTAAAAATGTAAATGGAAGTTTCTGGTGCAAGTGCGCAAAAGGATACACAAATTATGGCATTGGAGGCACTGCATGCACTAGTGAGTGTTTGCATTATTTATTTATTTTAAATCTGCATCCTTGCACTGAAACATTTGACATTTCCTCTCTAGAACTGGATTGTGAAACGTTTGAGGGCAGAAGTGTACCTTCGCAGGTAATATCTTGGCTCATTTTCATTACAGTTCAGTTAACTTTTTGTATGTACTGTACCATTTCTGTTGGAAAAAAAATGGTAAACAATGGATGAGCCCTGCCTTAGGCACTGTGATGTAATTTTTAGTCAATGGCAAAATGGCTGCCCCCTATCAACTGGATAAAAACGTGTGGATGTTTCTGCTTGATTCTTATTCCCTGAATGTGATTATAACATTGTAAAAAAAAAAAAAATTTTTTTAACTTGACTTCAACTTTAACTATATTCACAATTTGGTATGTACCTGTGACTGGAAAGCAAAACGTGGAGAGTTTCTGTCACCATTTCTAACAGCAGCCAGCCAAAATATCCACACTGTTGACACGGTAGTTATCAAAGAAAAATTTGATCAAGGGTTAATGTCATGTTATTCACTGTGTAATTCATTTTTGATAATATGAAAGAAAAAAATATTGATCAGCAACTGCCCTTGTCTATACATACAGTATAAAGACAATCTAGCTATTGTTTATCTTAGCATGTTACCACTACCAGCACAGATCAGTTCAATGGAATATTTAAGGGCGAGGCGGACTTTCTTTATTTGCACACTGGACCCCAAAATTTAAGTGCGTATTTTGAAAGCTGAATAGCGTTATTATTGTATCCTCTCTCAGTATTACAGTGGCTTGGCAGATCTGCAGTCCATAATGAGAAACAGCTGCATGGCTCTGTCTAACCCAAATACGAGCAATGGAAGCAAGGCTGATGGAGATGCACTACTGGAGGTCAGGAAAGCAAACGCAAAGCACATGTAGACAACAACGCCGTCTCGGTTCCTCATCCTTTGCTCTACCACACGCGCAGAGATTTTTGACCGCATCAGAGAGCGTCTTATCATCCGTCAATATGGACACGAGTGAAGACATGTATGGGCTGCTAAGCACAATGGAAAACTCCATCAGGCTCATTGGCCCACAGCTCAGAGGCAACCGCACCTCGATGGGCTCCAATGAGACGGGTAACAATCACGGTTTATCAGAGTGATGCAACAGGAGGGCTGCTGGCTTTAAGTTGACTTGTTTGTTTGAGCAGCTGTGGAGATTGCAGTACGGAGGGGAAGGTCTCCACCCACTGGGACGATTCATCTGGGGAATGAAAACTCAGCGCTTGACACCGATTGGACAACAGCAACTGGAACGGGAGCATACCCTGGTAAACTTCTATTTTCTTACTATTTCCTGCAAAAACAAATGATCACCACAACAGATTTGTGCCAATGCCAAATTGTTAGTATAAGTAAAAAACAAATTTAAGAACTAAAAAAAAACAAATCCCCACACTAAAATGCAAAAGTTTCCTCTTTAGCTCGTGCCACCACTCTACATCATTTATCAAAATTTATGTACAGTGTCCCCTTTGGACTGTTTTGGGCATGACTCAAATTACAGTACAAGACAAAAGTTTGGACACAACTTCTCATGCAATGCAGTTTACTTTACATTGTAGATTTACACTGAAGGCATCAAAACTATGAATGAACACATGTGGTGTTATGTACTTAAAAAAAGGTGAAATAATGGAAAATATGTTTTATATTCTATTTTCTTCAAAATCGCCACTCCTTGCTCTAAAACAGGCGTGTCTTCCTTTTCGAGTAAGTGTAGTTTTTGGGAATTTAGCAGACGGTGCTGTGCCTCACTGGGCCTACCAGAAAACTCATTGCTTTTTCTATCACATGCCCTGGTGCACCTTACAATTTGGTAACAGAAAGTAGACTAGACTTTAGACTAGGTGAAACCAGATCTAAGTTGTGGCGCAGTTGGTGTTACACTGCGCTATGCACTAGACTTGCACTGGGCATGAATATAGGGCCTTTAGATTCTAAAATGATGTGTTTACAGTCTTGCCCATTTGTTATTACTTGCTACTGAAATGTGACCAGTCCAGGTTGTAGCCTGCCACTCACCCAGAATTGGCTCTAATGAAAACAAGTGCTATAGAAAATCACAGATAAATGTTGTTACCGTCCTTCAACATCTATCTGCATCTAAATGCAACAATACTGAAGCCATATGAATTACAAGCACAAAAACCAAAGCAGTAAAGTTAAAGAAATACAAAATTTCAGGAACGGCCAAAACCCACTGACCATGACTGTAGTTTTTGCAAAATGCTTCTAACAATGGTAATCTAAATCATGTACTGTATCTCTGGCTTTCACTGTGCTTGGTGGAGGTAATTGTAAATGATCAAACATATTCATGGTGTCCTCTTCTAGGCTTTGCTATGGCTGCCTTGTTGAGTTACCATAACCTGGAGAGATCTGTCAACCACTCCTTTGACAATCTCCAAGGATTTGAAAAAGAGGGCATTGAACCGACTTTCAAAATCTTCTCCCGGGTTGTGTCCGTCGTGGTGTCCAACCCATCCACTCAGAACCTGAGCCACCCCGTCATCCTCACACTCAAACATCTCCAGGTTTGTCCGACTTACGCCAGTACTTGAACTGAGCTTCAAACTCAGACCCTCCTGAGTGTGTGGCAGAAATTGGCAAATCATAATTCACACTTGCCTTGCTTTGATCATTGCAATCATGAGCTATGCAACGTGGGTAAGTGAGATGTTGTGGTTTTACTTGTGTGGTTTAGAACAAATCGGAGGCAAGCTACATCTGCGCTTACTGGAACGACAGAGGTGCCTGGGCCACAGATGGTTGCCATCAACAGAAATCCAATCTCACGCACACAGTGTGTCGATGTGAACATCTCAGCAGTTTTGCCATTCTGATGGCTCACTATCCCGTAGATGTAAGAAACAAGAAACACACCCTACAAATGCATACAAATATATGTATATATATATATATATATATATATATACTGTACATACTTTAAACTGTAATGTTTAAGGAACTAAGGCCATGATCCTAATGTTTGTCAACAGTAAACAAAATACATCGCTCGCCTTGTTGTTTTCAAAGCCGGCATAGCTAGCCAGCATTTTTTTCCCCCATATCTCAGTAAAAATCTGTTACAGCATATTACTGTAATTTGTTTTAAACATTTTCATTGCATATAAATTACAGTTACTTACTGTATTATTTAATACACAGTAAATTACCGAGTAAATTTTACTAAAAAACAAAACTGTATTCGGTCCCATCTAAACGTTACACTTGGAAGAGAGTAAAAAATTAAAACACAAAAAAAAATCACTTGAGAAACAAACCCACAAAGTTCAGCATACCGAAAATGGTCATTATACTCAAATGCTGTAGGAGTGCCTTGGATCAGTGGTTGGATTGACTGTATTCCAAACTGAAGCCTCTGTCATTGTTCCTCAACCACTGAGTGATCTTCTACGAAATTTACTGTGTGTAAAAGAATACAATAAGTAACTGTAATTTATATACAGTAAAAAAAAAAAAATCGTAATATGTTGTAATAGATTTTTACAGTAATTAACTAAGATTTTACAATAATTAACTGGCAACTTTTTTGGGTCAGGTATTTATTGTAAATTCTACAGTCAATTCTTTACCATCTCATTTGCCTTTATTTTCAAGTTACTTTTGTCATGGTGGTGTAACGTGCGGTGACTGATCAGCCATGGACGGCGCAGCTGGATAGCACAAACTGGAGAGCAACAAAGCAACTGGAAGTCCACAGGCTTACTTTGTTAAAATGAAACAAAAACAGTGGGCTTCTCTGTGCTACCACGCATCACGATAAGCGTACATATCCACGTCGTCAAACACATTGATAGCTGCATAGGCAGTAGGCACAACAAAAATAAGGAGACGCCACCTTGTGGCGAGGTGCCACACTGCGGATTGTTACAGTGGCAATGTATAATGGTTTAAAAATGATTTCACACTGTCGGGTTTTCCCTTCCAGCAATCCATCGCGATGCGGTTGATAACAAAGATCGGACTGATCCTCTCCCTGCTGTGTCTGAGTTTTTGCATCCTGACATTCAAGTTCTGCCGCTCCATACAAGGCACACGCACGACCATCCACCTGCACCTCTGCATCTGCCTCTTCATCGCCGACCTCATCTTCCTGGCCGGCGTTTCCCAAACAAAACCTGAGGTATGTTCACTCAAGTGGACGGTGACATTGTTTGCATGTGATGGAGGTCTTAGCTTGATGAATTTGTTGAGCGGCTGCTCTCATCGTTTACGTTCTGCATAGCTGAACAGTTCAAAACTCAGCTATTAACATTACAGGCACTCATCACGGTGCAACATTGGATTATCTCATGACATTAAAAAAGGAGTTCTCCCCTGACTTGAAACAAAAAATCTCATGTTAGAAATATTGTATTCTTGAACATAACTATAACTGTGGTATTTTTTTTATTTATTTAAAGGACAGCTGTTATGATGCAATGATTCCCTTAATTATGACAGTGAACCACCTAAAAAATAACTCAGCTCTCAAAGCACCACCATAATGGTCACACATACAGTAACATAGGATGCCTACACGTTCATAAAAAGCTGTAATTCAGTATTGTAAGTCACTGCAATATTGTGGTATTCTATTATTCCATAAAGTAATTCACAAAAGTCATTACTTGGCAGTAGTACATGGTAAATATGATCTATAAAAAAAAGAAGAAGCCCTCAACGGCCCCATCTTGTGCCTCTAATTGAAAACTGTATAAAATAAATAAATAAAACTACAGTGCCCGAGGAAAAACAACAATTCAGATACAGAAAGCACAACTTATGAGGTAGTCTACCAATAACATTAATTATTATAGTAACACTCCCTTATAATAAAAAAGGTGCTTTTCTGCGGTGACAAGTTGCACAAATATATCTCAGATTTTTATATATTTTTTTTTTTACATAAAATGAAAGCCACAAAATGGGGCCAGAGAGGGCTGATATTTTCACAGAACATGTTTAACAATGTCCTACTGTGAAATCATAATGATGGTTTTAACAAATATGACCAAAAAAGTTTTGCTTGGTAAAATTGGAAACTAGTACTTGCTAGTTAAAGACAAATGCATTACACTGCACTTAAAAGTGGGAAAACAACAGTACTTGATTAAAAATAAATAAATAAATAAATAAATTAACTAATGAAAAGAAGATTTTTTTTTTTGGTGTAGTTATAGTTGTAGGTTGTGTGTGTGAATAAATCACAACCAAAATATGCAGTCAAGTGAAGTATTTTTTATTTTTTTGGGGTTATAGTGTTTCCTGAATTTTACATGACATTCTTTTCTGTGGTTTTTGCAGTTCATGTAAAAGGGAATTGTTTGGGAAAATGTGCATGTGAAACCTCTCGCGAACACAAAGGAAAAAAAAATCGTAGCGTAAGCCTATGTTACCGCTTTTCATTCTTGTGCTGTCGTGGTCTTGTGGTTATCTTTGAACATTTGAACATGAAAATTTCAAACAAACCAAAATGTCTCATTGAAAGGAGTGTCTTTATAAGGTTAGGGCGACTTGTATAAACACAGCAGGAGTTATTTCATTCCTCCGCTCTCCATGCTGCTTCCGCTCCTCATGTGTTTATATTGCATTACAGGGCGGCTGCAGGTTTATTGCTGCCATGCTCCATCTTTTCTTCATGGGAGTGTTTGCGTGGATGCTGCTTGAGGGGGTGCAGCTGTATCGTATGGTGGTCCTGGTTTTTAATGCCACCATTCGGCCCCTCTACTTATTCCTCTTCGGCTACGGGGCACCCCTGGTTGTTGTCATTATATCTGCCATCATCAGACCCAAAGGATACGGAACTGAGGAGCAGTAAGTATGTTTACAAAAGGATCAAAAGTTAAGTGAGCTCCGGAGATCTGCTTTTGCTTGAAACTGCGATTCTTATGTCTGCACTGCAGCTGTTGGCTGTCCCTCAAAGACGGCCTCATCTGGAGCTTCTACGGCCCCGTGTGCGTCATCATCTTTCTCAACGTCTCCTTCTTCATCATCACCGTCTGGAAGCTGGCCCAGAAGTTCAGCAGCCTCAACCCGGATCTGTCCAATCTTAACAAATTAAAGTCAGTGAGTCTTTGTTTGTTTGTCTTTGTTTTCATGCTTCCCCCTTCCTGATTTCTGATTTTGTTATTGACATATTTATCACACTTAAAGGGGAAGTCAACCCCCAATGTTTGTTTTATATAATAATAATATAATAATATGTTCTATGCAGCCCCACATTTTATTCTGTGTAATATTGCGTTAGTGGAATATGAGTTAAGCAGCAAAATCCAGCCGTTTTTATCCATTTCAGGGGGCGGCCATTTTGCCACATGCTGTCGACTGAAGATTATATCAATGTTGCTCAGGTCTCAGGTATCAACCAATCACAGCGCAGCTTCAGAAAACAGGTGAGCTGTGATTGGTCATTGCATCTTCAGTCAACAGCAAGTGGCAAAATGGCCGCCCCCTGAAATGGATAAAAACGGCTGGATTTTGCTTCATAACTCATATTCCACAATTTTAATATTAATCAGAATGTCATGTTTAGTCTAATGAGTTTACATATGACAGATTATTGTCAATAAATGTGGGTTGACTTGCACTTTGAACATTTTGAATTATCAAAACAATTTTGATCTCACAAAGTCCACAATGCTAATGCTATCTTAGCATTGCTAACGCAGCTATTTTATTTAAGTTTACCATAACTATCAACATCATTCATATCATTTCATAATTGTATGCCAATATGAACGGCCACATTAAAGAATCAAGCGTGTTCACGTCAGTGCGTGGCTTTGGTCGGACTCGAGGTTGAGAAAGATTAGCCAAGTGAGGCTGCATTCAAATCTTGTTAGCGGTTTCAAAACTGAAAACACCCTCTTTAAATCCCATTGGATGCCGTGGTTTGACCATAAATGCAGGTCATGCTCTAAAAACCTTCAATATGACTGTGTTAAAACAGTTTTGCAAATAAGAGTGGGCCAAAATTCCTCCACAACGATGCAAACCGCTCATTACGGGTTATCGCAAACGCTTGAGTTATTGCTGTTCAGGGGGCAATTACCTTTTCATGTAGAGCAGATAGTTTGGGAATTTGCTCCATTATAGAACAAAATCATCATTTAGAATGGTCCACACAAAGTCATACTTTACGTTTTCATATATTGAAAGATACGTTTTTTTCCCCTCTTCAAACTAATTGATTAACCTGTACAAGACACTCATTTTAAATATTTATTTGTATAAAATGTTTTATTATGCATATCCTTCCCCAAAAACATTTTTGGATACTGGCCGACCAATAAAAATATTTCAATGCTAAACAAAGTTCAACAAGTGCTGCTTTGGTCCAAGGAAGCCTCTGGAAATTAAAATTTGTTCCATTTAGTAGTCAGAAAGGGAATTGTGGATGCCTTATTCAAGGGGGGCATGTTACCCAACCTATCGTACAGTAATGTCGCTAATTCCACATTGCTTCTCAGTCCTGTCTCTCACCTGGCTGAGATCCCTTCGCCCTGTTTCGGTTTGCTAGTTTTACACCCAATTGTTGGCAAATGAGGGATGGGCTTTTTTTTTTTTTTTTTTTGTTCCCACCATAGTTTCAGCAAAATGGCAAAATCTACCTTTTAAGTTTGATAATGTGTTAAAAATCAGAAGTCAGGAATGGGGCAAATACTTTTTTCACGGCACTGTGCATACATCCTCTATGCTTGTGTTAAGGTTAGGCTTTGAAAACAGAAATGTAAAAACATGGCAATTAGTTTGTTTTCTTTTCCAACAAGGTCCTGCTGAATGGTTAATTAGAAGATAGTCACTTACGTCGGTGTATTACAAGGGTCTATATTTATTTTTTATATTTTCATCTGGTCGCTTTTTGATGTATGCAAATTACTCACTAGCCTGACTAAGATGCATCTGTTTTTCATGATCATTCGTTTGAACCTTTCAAAACAAGCAGTGGCCTAACTAAACCAGCGGGAAACTTCCACCAGTGCCTTCACTATTGCTCTCCTAAATGCTCTCTCCATATGTAGTGAATTTGCATTCATGTCAACCACCATGCTAACAATTTGATTACCTCTGCAGAGCTTTTACAGTGACAGCCATTGCCCAGATGTGCATTCTGGGACTTATGTGGGTGTTTGGAGCCTTCCTGTTTCGCAAGGGCAGCGTAGCGGTCGAGTACATATTCACCATTTTAAACAGCCTGCAGGGAGCACTGGTCTTCATCATGCACTGCCTTTTATCTAAACAAGTAGGCTTCGTATTGTTAAATTAAATACATACAAGTATAGTGGTAATGAAGATTCCTCATATTGCTTTCTGCTGCCCTCTGCAGGTTAGAGAGGAGTACTACAACTTTTTCTCCTGCATCTGTGCGCCCAAGAAGAGATACTCAGACCTCAGCAGTACAAATCCATCCAATAGTCAGTCACAAGTAAGGATCAAACCTCCACATACACATACAAGTACACTCTCTTAACACTAACTCATCATCATCTGTTTCTAAAAATATTTTGTTTCTGTTCTTTTAGGGTTCTCGGAGTGGGCAGAACACTGGAGAATCCCACATATGAATCGCTCTCTGTTTGTAGTCGTGGTCACAAAAGACATATAGCTAATATTAGATTTGAAATCCTCAAAATTAACCTTTACTTTGTCTGAAACCAATGAATGAGCCAAGGCATCCAGATGATGCTTTCAGGTGCTTCTGACAAAGCGACTGCTCCATGTGAAAAGAAAAGATGATGCTTTTAGATATTTCACTATGGCCTGAAGAGCCATGAAGTTATGAAGAACAACTCAGAAAGTTGCTTCATCTTGAACATATCTTTATCATGATATAAGCTATACGTATTCCCCTATTTGATTTATTTATGCGTAGAAATGACATTATGGAGTTTTGGATGTGTTTGATGGGAATTTCCCAAGTAAAATGTTGAAAGTGGGCCATTTATAGAGAATTGCTTCCATGCACTGTATTCGCCATGTGGGGTTTGTTTATATGGGAGAGAAAACAAATGACGAATATTAAACATAACTCATGACATGCCTGCAGTCATGTTCATGCAAACCTCATGTGGGCCTTCAGTGTGATGAAATACAGAATAAAACAAGCGTGTAAGGATACAATTATCAAACAAAATAAGTATTTGAATCGCTTATGGCTTTTTCGAACATTCTGTTTCGACACTGGTTAATGGGACATTTTTTCCAAAAGGATTTCTTGAGAGCTACAGAACTCAGACCCACCCATTCGATGCCTGTGCAACTTCCTGTTATTGAAATTGTATTTGTGGAATGCAATCCACTGTCATGTCATTATAGCTGCTCTCTGCTTTGCTTCACGGTTACTGTAAGGATTCAAGCTAGGGAGTAGTAGACCTTAAATAATTTCATCGCACTTTTTCTTCGTTGAACATGCTTTATGACTTGAAAACCTTCCCTTCTTCTACAACAGTTTACGTGATGTGAAGTGATTGTAATTTATAGACATGAATCCTATTATGTCAGTTCAAAGAAAAGTTGAACAAGCTTTTCCTGTAACTGATGTTGGCCTGTATCTTTGTTTACGTTCACATTTTGTCATGTGACCACCTTTCACGAAGTCTATGACAACTTAACTGCTCTTAAATTCGATGTCTGGCTGCATTTTTTGTGACCACTTTTTATTCATGTATTGCTTTGTGTTTTCTGGCACCTGTTGAATGTAAGATTTTGGCGATTGACTATGATGTATATAAACTTATTTTTCTACTTTGTTGTTTTGGTACTGTTGTCTAAAAAAAAGAAAGAATACACACCAGATATTTTATTAAAATTTCTACTCCATCAAGATTGTACATTGTTGCAACTGGACTTTACTCTTCCACTTCAGACTAACTGCAGGATATTATATCTATATCTATCCTGGTCAAATATTTAATGACACTTCTGTAGACTTGATGAGATGATTTGAGGAAATATATATTAGACAACATACCACAGAAATACAAAACACAAGTTAGAGGATTGTTTTGAGTTGATCACCACTGCTTTTTAGGAGGTTCAATACCAGTAGGTGTACTCAACTTTTGAGAAATGGCCGATACCAAGTACCGATACCACTAGTACTTGTGATACATTCAATTTCTCCCCCAAAAACCAAAGTCATTACTTAAAGGAAACACCTATATATATTATATATATATATATTCTGAAGTGTTTGGTTTAGGTGAACGGTATGGGATTTTTAAATAGGTTTTAGGTACACTAATGAATACACGCACGCACACACGCACACACACACACACACACATACAAAAAAAAAAAAAAGGAGAGCAATGATGATGACATGTCAAATGACCAATACTGAGCTCTCCAGAAAAAAATTATAATAAAAAAGAAACACCTATATAGGCTACCTCAATATAGCATTTTGCCACCCTTAAAATAATTGCCTAAGTAATTTCTTTTGCAATTGTTTTAATGCCTAAATCATCTCCTAATGATGCAAATGGTTACATTTTTGGTGCTTCCTGAAAAATCTGAAAAAAATGACTTGGGTTATTATTTTAAGAAGGCGTCAATTTTCCTTCAAATCGCACAAAATGAATGGCAATTTTATATTATTCTAATTTGTAGTTCCTGACCGTAAAACGGTCATGAGGGCAGCTGTCGTGAGTATGATACCTTGAAATAAGGGTTGCATTGGCACCGATAGT
This sequence comes from Vanacampus margaritifer, assembly GCF_051991255.1. Classification (NCBI taxonomy): domain Eukaryota; kingdom Metazoa; phylum Chordata; class Actinopteri; order Syngnathiformes; family Syngnathidae; genus Vanacampus; species Vanacampus margaritifer. The sequence continues at coordinate 16,339,055 of NC_135438.1, forward strand.
TATTGGTTTAGCAATCCAATTACGTCCATTTTTTTTAAAACCAGAATTATTTATCAGTATTTTTAAAATCAAAATACACCAAAAAATCTGAATAATCTTTATCTCTGTTTGGACTACACTTTAATACTAAATATACATTATATACTTCAAGAACCAAGACAATTTGCCCACATTTTGGAATTCTTTTGCGAAAGTGTGTCAAATTGTAAAGCTTGTAAAACACATTCTGTTTGAGAGAATAAATTGAGAGGAGAGGAGCCAAAAGACATTCTTCTCCTTTTGCAAAATAAATGTTCTTAGTCAGTCTGTGCCTTTTCATTTGTCCTAAGAGCAGATTTTGCTTTAACCCTGACAGTAAGAAATGACAAATAGGAATGACTGACATGGTTGTGCCCTGAAGGCAATAAATCGCAGTCAGCCAGAGCTGCTGTGACGTCGGGCTCATTGCTCCAACCTGCTCTTCTGTCAGCGTGCTCATCAGACATTTTGCTTCACACAAGTGAGCTGCAAACATCGGACGGTAAAACTCCTTCAGAGTCGTTTTACTTGAACGGGTGGGCATCTTTTTCACCACGGAATTACAAGATACGTGCTGTGTAAGTGACTGACATCTGATTGTGTCTTAGCAGTTACCACCATGCATCCTCTAAGTGCTGTCATTGGCTGCCTCACTGTGTTGGGGGCTTTTGTGTTGCTCCCCTTGACATGTCTCAGCACAATGTTGGCTGCGTTCGGAATCTTCATAGCATGGAGGTTCCATTGGAAGTTCGTGCAAGTGGCTCTACACACCTTCAAAAGAGACGTCTTGTAATATACTCTTAACTCTCATCTGAACTATGCTTCTTGTATTCCAATGTTCTCACATTCCTCCATCATTTTCTGGTAGATGTCTGATTGTGATACTGCGAGTGAAGTTTGCGATGTACCGAAATGCCAGAGAAAGGAAAACGATACCTGCCTTGTTTGCCAAGACGGTTGCAAAGCACCCAGACAAACCAGCACTCATCTATGAGCCCACTGGAGAGGTGATTACATTTCAAATGATTTTTCTTTACTACATCAACAAAAGTGCATCTTCATCAGCAGCACATGAGCCATCAGGCCTAATTTGATGATAACTTGCTTTCGTATCATGAATTTCTGATTTTGTTGTTTCCAGGTCTGGACTTTCAGGGAACTGCAGGAACAGTGTCATGCTGTGGCTCACTGGGCGCTGGCACGAGGCTGGGCGGAGGGGGACGTGGTGGCATTGTACATGGAAAGCCGTCTTTTGTTGGTGGCCCTGTGGTTGGGCCTCGCCATGGTGGGAGTGGAAGCCGCTTTCATCAACTGCAACCTGCGCTTGAAATCACTGCAGCACTGTGTTAGTGTGTGCGGGGCTCGTGCTCTGGTGTTTGGGAGCGAACTAACTGAAGGTGGGAAAGTAGAGCATACACTCACAGGTCATTTCATTAGGTACATGCACGATCGAATGAGAACCAACACAAGAGGTGTATGAATAATTCTTAAATACTGACACTGCATTAGAGAAATTAATTTAAAAGGGCAGTTTTGCAGTTTAAAAATAAAAAATAAAAAATACATTTTGCCATATCAAGCATAAGCAACTTAAATGCTGGAGGGGGCCCACAATTTTTCCTCAGTGCTAATCAGGGGCCACATAGGACCGTGCTTTTCCCAACCACGTATAACAAAAATGCTATTTTAAATATCGACAAAATCTGTGTATATGTCCAACCCAACAACAAATGGTTTGAAGCAAACAGCTAAATAATCACATACAGTTTTTTTTTTTTGCTGTCCCCCCCCCCCTTTTTTTTACTGGGATTTTGTGTGTGTGTGTGTGTGTGTGTGTGTTTACACATTTACCTTCATTTCCCATGACAAAAAAATATTATGAATATAGACTATTTTAAATGTTAATCAGCATTTTCTGGATACTTGTTTTTAGGGTTTCTAAACAAAAAAATTGTAAAAAAAACAAAAAAACAAACACAAAAACCTTTTGTGTGTGTGTGTGTGTGTCTCTGTGTGTTTGTGTGTGTGTGGGGAGGGTTATATTACATCATGGGGACCATTTTCTGTGTTTGTACTATTATTGTGGGTACCACATGTCTTTGTGGGGACATTTTGGTGGTCCCCATGAGTCCAAACCTCTTTTTGAGGGTCAAAACGTTGTTTTAGAGTTTAGGTAGAAATTGGGTTATGTTTGAGGTTAGGGTAAGGAATGGGGGTAGGCAATCATTTTTGATGGTTATGGTTAGGGAAAGGGGTTATGCATTATGTCAATGAGATGGCCCCACTGGACATTTAAACCCACCATGTGCGTGTTTGTGTGTGCTTGTGTATTATTTATATTTGTACATACTACATTGTGAGGACCAAAATACATCTTTAACCAACAGATTGAGGACATTTTTGTGAAGTGAGGACATTCTGGCCAGTCCTCACAACTCAAGACCTCTTTTTGAGGGTCAAGACTTGGTTTTAGAGTTTAGGTTTGAATTGGGTTATGGTTGAGGTCAGGGTAAGGAATGGGGGTAGGCAATCATTTTTGATTGGAAGGGGCTAGGAAATGCATTATGTCTATGGATGTCCTCACAATTGTATAAGTACAAGTGTGTGTGTGTGTGTGTGAAAATGAATCAAGGGGCCAGTCAGAGTGTGGTCGGGGGCCACATGTGGCTCACAGGCTGCCAGTTGCCCATTCCTATCATACACTGGCTGCATGACTTGATAATATAATATCTTTTAAACGATCTTTTGAAAAGTTATCCTTCTACTGCCCCATGTTATGCTGCTATTTTTTATTTTAATTATTAATTCCATGCATTATCTGAACTGCATATATATATTTTTAAACCGACTCAGTCGAACCATCCTATGTAATGTATCCATTGATTGCAGCAGGATGCCTGTCAAAATGGCACTTAATGGGAAGATGGGTTGGGGGGGTTAAAATAATACAATATAAAACAATGCTTCCACAGGTTTGATGCCCACTGCTCACATATTTATAAATGAAATACATTAAGACATAAAGTCAATGACATTTCATAGCCTGAGAAGTCATACGGTTTAATTCGACTTCCTGCCGCCAAATTGTCAATCGGCTGGACACTCTCCTTGTGCCCGCCCAGTTTGCGCAGACCGGTTTGCCAAATTAGAAAACGTGTGAGGCATTTCCTATTGATACGAAAATTAGAATCCGCCGGCATTTGCGCCATGGCACAAACAACACAAACAAACTTTGTCATCCAGTTCTTGAACTGGATTTCATTAGTTTGCACATAAAGTGAGGATCATAATGAGTCAACAATAATGACTTTGTTTTTTGTTTTTTGCTTCAGCTGTGTTTGCAGTGGGAGGCTCCCTGCCCTGCGACATGGTTACATTTTGCAGTGGTGAACAGGCAGATGAGGAGAAGCTCCGTTGTCTCAAAGCTGCGAATCTGGATAACATGCTAGCACAGTCACAGAAGCATCCGCCAAATTACACACTAAACAAGTCATTCAACGGTGAGTCTTTAGCCATGTGCGTGAGTGTGAATCAAGTTGATGGTCTGATTGCGGTGCCATATCCTAATATTGTTACATATTATACATGTCACAATGTTGGGATTGCAAAATCTCTATTTTGTTAAGCAAGTTTTTGCAGGCAGAGCAAACATGCACACAGACATTCATGGATGCACGTACGCACACTCACTTTAAACTTTTTTTTTTTTTACTTTACAAAAGATCTTGAAGGTAGTTTTCTCGTTTCTTGTTTACGTTGAAATTCATTGACAAGTTGATTCCTGTTTGCTTTCTACATGTTCATATCGATAATGTTTGCCTTTAATTTTGACCTTTCACCCCCACACAACATTCCAAACGTAATGCTTGTCGAGTCTTTGCCTGCAAAGCCTGTCAGAAACATTGACAGAGAAACAATTCCTTCAAGGAATGATGGGGGAGGTCTGCTAGCAGTACCACACAAATGTCTTCTTGTGAGAATATCTGGAAGAAGCTAGAAAATGCCCGTGGCAATTTCTGCCCATAAAAATATCTAAAATGTTTCGGTGAGATAAAAAATTGGGTTTAGAACTCTGAACAAACTGATTGATTGATTTACGGATGAAAAGATTTGCATTTGAAACCCTTTTCATTTGAAAGGTTTATGATGGGTTCACTTATATTCCTCTATCTTCCCTTTCACTGCATGTAGACAGACTTTTCTACATTTACACCTCTGGTACAACAGGAATGCCAAAAGCAGCTGTGGTGGTGCACAGTCGGTGAGTTGGCGTGAGTGTTCACAGAAACGTGCCCTGGAGGGTTTTAGTGGAATGTTGAGGACCAAAATGGTAGAGGTTACCACGTTTTTACAGTATCACAGTGTTATATTTTCTATAAGATGCCTAATAAACCCAAATTACAATACCAAAAAAATACAGGCATTTGTGGTTTAATTATTTGATGCTAGGAAAAGTGAATGTGATGAAGGTTCTAATCAGATTTGTCAGTGATCTCAAACAACATTTTCCCTCTTACGTTAGGTATTACCGTATTGCTGCATCAGGTTTTTATTGTTTTGGTTTACAACGTGATGACATCATCTACAACTGCCTTCCTCTATATCACTCTGCAGGTAAGTCCATTTTGCACATTCATTTGTCAAACAATGAATCGTTGGATTTCAATTGAACCATGTTTTTTATTTTTATTTTTTTTTAAAAAGATAAAAAAAGAAAAGAAAACTATAGTAGTATGAAATAATTATCATTCACAACATGAAACTTTTATAGTCCAATGTGTGTACTTGCAGGGACTATCATGGGCGCAGGTCAATGTTTGCTCTTTGGTCTGACGGTTGTCATCAGAAGAAAGTTCTCAGCCAGCAGGTTCTGGGAGGATTGTGTTAAACACAGCTGCACTGTGAGTATATTATGTCATTTTTAATGATAATTGTTTGATAATTGCAAAAAATCTTTGATTTTTGATAGATTTGCTACTCTTGTACTTTATGCGCAGGTAATTCAATACATAGGAGAGATTTGCCGTTACCTTTTAGCCCAGCCGGTTCACCCATCTGAAGGACATCACCGGGTCCGTGTCGCCCTTGGTAACGGCCTCCGTGCATCCGTGTGGGAGGAGTTTGTTCGGAGATTCCGAATAAAACATGTCGGGGAATTTTATGGTGCCACAGAGTGCAACTGCGGCCTCATCAACATTGATGGAAAGGTGCATTTCTTTGCATTTCACTCTCACAGCAAAATGTGTTTTTTTGGGGAGAAAGTAAAAAACAACAACACTTGTTTCTGAAAAAAAAAATCAAAAATGTTTTTCCCCAAGAAAAATAATCTTGAAAAATAATTTTTGCATTAGAAAATTGCTCTCAAATTAAGGAAAAATACCTAACATTTCTTAATAGTACATGACAGCTAATATTAAGAAAACAATTACTCAGAACAAGCTCAAATGATGGTTTACATGAAATGACCAGCGGAAGAGCAATACTTTTTTTTTCTTATTTTAAGAGGAAATCAATTGCACAATTTCTGAATTGAGAAATTAAGGAATAACATGGCAATTAAAGTTTGAGCCGTTTTTGTTTTCAAGCACATTTTAAATACACTACTGCTACAGCCATGCACTACACGTTTCATGAAAATATGTCCTAATTTAAGCTTTATTTGCTATGTGAAATTTCCAAGTAAATTGTCAATTCTCAAATTAAGAGAAAAAAATCTGTACTCATGAAAAGATACCACTTATTTTAAGTAGACTTTTCTTACATAACAGAAATTCTTGCTTGCAATAATCAAATTCTACTCAATCTTTTGTCAAGATTTTCTAATTTTAAGACTTGTTACTGTTTTACAGGTGCTAGATTTATATACAAATTTTAAGAATTCTTGCCAAGCTAATTTTGCTTACCCCACTGGCAGATTTTTTTTTGCTTAAAATAAGAACATTTATAAATTTGAGGAAATCTTGCTTATTTTTAGCATGGCTTTTTTGCAGTGGCTTGGGCTTTATCTTCAGTCATATGCCACATTATTTATGTTGTTTCTTGTTCAGGTGGGCGCATGTGGTTTCAGCAGTCGCATCCTGCCGAGCTTTTATCCCATCAGACTGGTCAGGCTGCAGGAAGAGAGCAGAGAATTGCTCAGAGATGCACAGGGACTCTGCATAACCTGTCAGCCTGGTAGCCTTGAATACGTGTACTCACTATTTGCATGCACAACAAGCTTTGACGAGGTTTAAAATGGACTCCTTTCATTCGCAACAGTAAAAATACTGAAACATCAATTAACTTATCTCAACCTATGTTGACTCCCAGGTGAACCAGGGATGTTGGTGGGCTGCATCAATGACAAAGATCCACTCAGGAGATTCGATGGCTATGCTGATCAGGATTCCAGCAGTCAGAAAATTGCACACAATGTCTTCAAGATGGGGGACTCGGTCTATGTCTCAGGCATGATGCACTTTGTCATTTTTGTCCATCAACTATCCAATATGGCTCCAGCCAAGCCCTAATAGGTTATTGAATTAGTGAAGCGGTTTGTCACAGTGATTTAGATTTTATAGTGTGCATCAAGACATGGCCGCAAGGCTTGTCTGTGTTTATGAGTGCATGGCACCTGGAGGATTCAACCTGACATGACATGCTAACAACTAATTTAATTGGCACTTCAATATATTGTTTGGCGATGAATCCACACCCCCCAAAAAAGTCCATAGGCCTACTTGCTTTTATTTTTGTGTCTGAAAAAAAATATTTCCCTTTTGGAATAACAATTTGTAAAAAATAAATAAATAAATAAATAAATAAATAAATCTAATAAATAGTGTCCCCTTGTTTTCTCAGGTGACGTACTGGTGATGGATGATTACGGCTACATGTATTTCAAGGACCGCTGCGGTGACACCTTTCGCTGGCGAGGGGAGAATGTTTCCACCACAGAGGTGGAAGGAGTCCTCAGTGGCCTGCTGGGACACACCGATGTCGCCGTCTATGGAGTTTGTGTGCCAGGTGGAGTGGCGTGGCTTTATGTTCACAATGCAATGACAAAATGCGATGATATGTTGGAAGAAATCAACCAAATGATATGTCAAAAATATTTATGCAACTGAAGAAGGGATAACTGAACAATAACTGCTGACTCTGCTTGACTGTAAAACCATAAATTTCTACAGACTTTAAGTACGTTCTCACTCTTACAATGCTAGGTGGCTAAATGTTAATAATAGTATTATTATGTTAACATTAATAACCCTTTATTTATTTATTGTTTTGTTCAAAACAACTCAACAAGTTGGGTCAAGTAGTGGAATGCTCCCTACTAATTAATTAACAATTTTATTTTTAACCTAAATTAGGTTATTTTTGACCCAACTTATACAATAGCTACATGACTTTACCAATTTTATTTATAAAGGGGAAGTCAACCTCAATTTTTATTTTTATTTTTTACAATACTGTAATATACTCTATGCAGCCCCCACTAGTCTAAACACGCTATTGTGATTAATATTGCATTTGTGGAATATGAGTTAAGCAGCAAAATGCTTCTCTTGGGGCAGCCATTTTGCCACTTATTGTTGACTAATAATGGTGCACATTTGCTCAGGGCTCAGCTAACAACCAATCATGGTTGAGCTGTTTTCTAAAGCTTATTGTAAAGAACATTTTTGGGTTGACTTCCACTTTAAGATAATAAATTAAGCGCTTTTTGTCACAACCTGTGAATGTGTGTTTACAGGTGTGGAGGGAAGAGCATGTATGGCAGCAATAGCACATGCAGGAGGCCTCTTTGATTTTGATGCATTCTTGTCCTTTGTCCAAGAAGCCCTTGCCCCTTACGCTCGTCCGGTCTTCCTGCGGCTCATGCCAGCTGTTGACACGACAGGTGAGACACCAGTGGATACTTAAACAGTAAAACCACACTCATACACGGGGGGGAAAACACTCACAACATTGTTTTTCTGCTTCACTATTAGGCACTTTTAAGATTCAGAAGATGCAGCTCCAGAAGGAAGGTTACAAGTCACAAAACCCCAGAGAAAAGATCTATTTTCTTAACAGCGCTGCTGGATGTTATGAGGCTGTCACTGATGAACTATATGACTCCATCACGGAGGGACGTGCGCGACTATGAGAATGAAGAGACATACATTGTTAACCATGGCAAATGGGTTTTTGTATCCTCACATGAGAGCAATAAAAATGGAGGGGAAAAAAGGATTGTGCATGAGTGTAACTGCAGAGAGGCACCTACCAGAATTCAGTGATTATAAAAGAGATTTAACCACCCTTACACATTTTAAGGTGAAATTGGGAATAAAAGATAAACCATACAATAAACAACCGTTTTTGTTTTATTTGTAGCAATGTAGCTGAGCACTGTTTCACAGTTCTGTGGACGTCACTGTGCAGTGCCTGATTCATTGTTTTATCCTGCTTATTTAGCACCATCTAGCGGGCAAAAATGATGGCGAGGTATGACACAATATGGACAAAAGCATGGACAGTTCCAAACGTACGTTACATTTACGTCACAAGTCAAAATGGTGGTCTTTCTTGGTGAAAACAAGATCTCCACTCATTAAAAAGCATTGGACTTTGAATCGTTGCAATTTTATTTGTCGGGATTATTTTGATTTCAAAATGTGATGAAATGTCATTTGACTGCTATAATGATCTGCCTGCAGAGGCAAAGATGAATATAAATGCAAACAGCAACGGCACTGTTTTATGTTATAATATTATTCCCTAGGCGTTATTGTGACCATTTTTTGGCTTTTTGTTGATTCTGACCAAGCCATTTCAAAATAAAATACTACCCACGGGTTAAAAAATAAAAAATTAAAACGTATGTCATCTGAATATTGTACAGTACGAAATGCTATAAACTGTTTTCTGTTTGAAAATAAAATGTTCGCTGTGCGAGGTGTTAGATGTGGTTAAAGTAAGGTTTATTAGGTTTAGGGTTCCTTTCATCACCAAGCTCACCAAATCATGAGCTCAATCGATGGACTTTGCTTAGTACACCGGTCACACTTATCACGCTAAAACAAAAAAGAGCTTCCCCCAATCTGTTCCCAAAAAGCAGAAAGAATCCAGTCCAATAATGATTTACATTTGTGAGGAGGAGCACTCACACCATGTGTGTGTTGTGTGTGTTAGCCCCTCCTTAAGACTGTATGAATTGATTTATGCAAAGGCATCTGTTCGCAATAGTTATGCACAGGGTGAGAAAATGGCCACGCTGTGGTCATGTGGAGAGATTTCTGATGCAATGGCATGCAACAGCCATGAGAGGGCTCCTTCTGTGTGCTCCTCGGAGACGTTTGTTCTCACTTGATGACTTTGTACAACTGTATGGCTTCGTGACAATTTTGTAACCCGAAGAAACGGCTACAGTCAGGCTCATTGTGTACACTGGCTCTCATAGAGCGGCTTTGCACACTACTATTTATGGGACAATTGTTTTTCTTGGGAAATAATTCAGTTTTTATGTATGATGTGGACATGTTCGATGGTAGATTGTTTGTAAGTATTTGAAGAAAGAGCCAAAAAAGGGTCGTGATTGAGTGTAGTAAGTAGAGTAATTTTGTTTTGCAGTGAAAGACACATTTCCTGACAATATCCGCAAAAGTTGATTTGACGGAACATTGGTTCTCCTCGACGACCGTGAAGATTCCAGTTATCTCAATTCAACTTTTGCGGATATTGTCCGTTATGAAAACACAAACTCGCATTACCGTGACCTGGATGCCAGAGAATATACGAAGCTATAACAGGCCAAACATAACACAAGGATAACTGATTTCTTGTTGCATTCAGCTGCGGCCGCCGAAGTAAACTAAGTCCTGCGTGTCTACATATTGTTTACGTGAAGGCTTCTCACTTGACTTGGATGCTGAAGGGGACCAAGCAGGCTGTGATTCATCATCAGGAAATTGCACAGGGAGCATTGGAGGAGCAGGTGGTGGGTGATACACATATGGAGCCACTTTGGCTTGGTTCAGCTGGAATGTACTAAATGAAAGCAGGGAACAGTGGGGTGTGTAGTTGGCGGAACTGCTGTTACATTTAGGCTCTATTAGTCTTAATAGGAGGCCAACTGAAAGTGGTCGTCACTAATGGCAAGATGAAAAGTTCGATGTTCAGACAATTTGTGTGTGCACGGTGCAATTCACCCTGCAAAAGCGGGTTGACTTTTATGACCTAGGATTTATGAGGCTGTGCTGAGGATAATTTGATGTCCCTGTCAGTTTTACAGCCTTACTTGACTTTCAACATTGGCAAGCACGATTGCATTCATTTCTATAATCAGATCCAAATGAACTGTTAAACAAAGCAAACAAAAAATAAATGATCCTTCTTGATTTTGACCACATTGCGCTTGAAAAGCAATGCTGTCGAATAGTAGGTCAGTATTTATCTAATATCTAATAACTTGACAAAATATATTTAAAAAAAAAGATCAATTACATTATTCTTATGCACTACGGTATATGGAAAACCTACTAGTTTATTAACATAGGCTAAATGACAATTCCACAGTAAAAAAAAAAAAGACAGTAGAAAATTTAAGAAAAATGCAATGAAATAAGAAAATAATTACTTCAAATAAGAAAAAATATCTGCCAACAGAACCAGAAAACTTTACTTAAATTTTCCTGTAAGATTTTGAAAAATAAGAAAATAATACTGGGCCCATATCAACCACAGGCACATCAAATTCATGGGAGGGGATTTTTATTTTTTAGTTAACTCACTGCAAAAAGAGAGTTGCTTTGTTTTAAGTGTGCCTCAGGCAACATTAATTATTTGACTGACAGAAATAATCTCAAGGAATGTGAGGTTAAATGCCTAACTGCTGTACACACTTTTAATAGCTCATGCAATTTCTAAATTCAAATTAATTGATGCATTCTTCCCAGCTCTTGTGCTTATAACTATATGCATGAGAATGAAACAAGCTGAGTGGTCACAGTACATTAAATTCAAGGATGATTGAATGATTTCCAATGACAACTCACCCGATGACACCTCTCCCACCTCTGGGCCTACTTGGATTTGTTTTTTTTAATGTTCCTATCTGTCCATCATGTCTTCCCTCTCTGCTGTCAGTAGGCTGACATAAGCCGATTTGTTCTTCAGGCTGGTGTCAAGATTTGTGACTCTCTTTTGACACTCGGCAGATTGTGTATGGACAAGCATAAAGTGGATGAGGCTTGCATAAACTCAAATTGCAGTTCATTTTCTGTTATTATAATCACTGCCAGCATTTAGATACCGTATATTTGAGTGTATATGTATGCATGATTATCATTCATTTTGTTTTAAGAAGCTACTGTATTCTATCTGTTTCGATTTGACCATCCTGACTTAATCTTTAACTCTCAACAAGACTTTGACCTTTTTCACTGATACAGCAAGACCCATGCGAGGCAAAAAGCAGTGTCCATGAAGCCCTGAGTTGTTCATGGAAGAAATTGCACAGGTCTCAACCCCATTAACTCATAAACAATGAATAGAGCAGATCTTGTAAGCCATCAAGTCCTATTTCAGTTTCAAGTTGAACATCTGATGGAGTTCTGTCAGAAGACACTGCAGCATCTTGTAGACAGTCTTTTCTCATGCCAGCCTGTTAACTACCAGCTTCTCTATCATTTTTTTAAATGCACATACAAATAATGTGTATTTATTTGTTTTCAGTTGTCATCCTAAACTATAGGAACATGTTATTTTGATAGCATAAAAGTTGAGTGAGGCGGGCACGCGACTTAATAGGCAACTAACTTACCTCTTTCAACAACGTTGAATCAGAGTGCTGAAACGGCTAACAATAAAACATTTTCAACCAGTGGTACAATTGTTCATCTAAATGTGAAAAAAAGCTTCTTGAGAAAATTACTATGGGACGATGCCGTCCAAAGTCACAACAGTGTGGGTTGACTCGCTCGCTTCTGCCATCGCTTTTGGGTCCTGTCCTCGACCCGCTCAATTCTCAAACACTATGAAGTCGTGTTAAACTAAGACGGGTTTACCAGTTAGCTTTATGGATTGCAAGGCGTGCCTTTTGAGAATGTACATTATGTACTAATGCCAATAAAGACTCCAATCACGTCATTATATATGTAACAATACCGGTTTGAACCAGAATATCGAATCGTTCCACTTTTAAATTTATTGAGTTACATATTGAATAGTCTTTTATTTAAATATATGTTCCAAAGAAATGGCACATTTACAGTCCTGCCAAGTTCATTCCAATTTATGACAACCAAAAAGTAATTGCATCATCCTCTCTCTCACTAAGCATGTGGATTGAATCATGATTCCACCGAGTCTAATCGAATCATTCTACTTTTAAATCAGACCGTCCTTGAAATGTTTTGCACCCCATGTAGGCTATCAAAAACTGTATTGAATTGTCTTCTGTGGAGAGATGCGCACTCCAACCATTAAACTTCACAAAAACATCCGTGCCTGCTTTTTGAAGTATTTAAAACCAAATGTCATATCACCATTGATTCTTGAAATATTGATATCATTCAAACACCATTTCCTTCTTTTACTCAAGTTTTTTCCCCCCCGGATAAAATAATTATTAATTTATTTATCGATTTGGCTAAGCTGAAAAAGTTTATACTTCTTCCTACTCTTTTTCTGAACATGTATAAATGCTTTGTGTCGTTGATTTTTAAAAAAATAATAATTTATTTTATTTTTTTACTCTTGTATGTACATGTTCAAAATAAATAAATAAATAAATAAATAAACTAATTAATTAATTCAATGTAGTATTTTTTTATTCAAATTAAGGGCAATTTTCTATTAAATTTTCTAAGATGATGCAACAAGCAGCAGTCCCTGGGCTCCAGTAATGTAAAGTAAAGAAAACAGTTTTTTAAAGTAATGTAAAGAAAACGGTAACCGTGTGGATGAGCATCAGGGCACGCCCACAATAAGTTCTCTCTATTTCCTGCCAGACACCCGTTGGCTATGCTTAAAGGGAAAGGTACATATAGGCGTCTCAGCAAAGAATGAGCCATGGCCATCTACGGCACAGACAGAAATGTTTGCTAAAATATTGTTATCAATATAATAGTGAAAGTCTCATGTGGGTTCTGTTGTGTTACCAAAAGCAGAAAGACAACTTCTTCGGAAGGCGGAGCACTAGTGGGACAACTTGAATCGTCCCCTTTAACTCAGCCCACCCCTCCGCCATGTCGATACTATCGGCATAACACAACAGCAGGACGCACCTAACCTCTTTGCTCGAGCCATACGTGTCTCCTCATCTGTCGGCCGCACCACCAAAACGCGTCTTTCCCTGCCATGCCCCGCATCGCCTCGCTGCTATCCGCCCTGCTGTTCGTCCACTTTTCGGGCCTGAGCTGGGGCTACTTCCCCGAGGAGCGCTGGAGCCCCGAGTCCCCTCTCCTCGCCCCACGGGTGGTTGTCGCTCTTATCTGCCGCAACTCTGCGCACTCTTTGCCGCTCTTCCTTGGAGCCTTGGAGCGCTTCCGCTACCCGAAGGATCGCATAGCTTTGTGGTGAGTGTCGCTGCTGTAAAGTCACAATTATTATAACATTATAACAGACTTATCTTGATAGAAATTGAAAGTGAAATCTGATGAAGAGTTTATCAAATCGCCTGTGTTCTTAACCAGCGTTCTGTTAGTAGACATCCTTCTTTTAGTCTAAATCTTTCCAGTATATCACATCTGTTAATCTTTTGGGTGCATTATATTATGCATGTATTTTCTAAACCGAAGAGAGAATCATCTTGGAGAGATGCACGGGAAAGGAGTAGTCAGGGCCCGTTGCACTACTCGAGTTATGTCTGTGAAAAGTTCCATTCAGTTTGGGATCTTCTCTCATTCCCCCCCTTATGTCCCTGCCCCTCTTTTCCTGCCACATCTTTAGACTCGATTGGAAACACCGCCTTACTCTTCTGCACTCCACAGCCCTAGCACAAAAGCTTGACAAGATTTATTTCCTTGTATTCCAGTCACAGGTGGTAGAAGTTCTCACACTCTGTACTCAAGTAAAAGCCCAGATCCAGATACTTGTTTAATATGAACGTCCTTGGTAAAAGTTGTATTGATTGAACTCCTGTATGCAAGTAAAGAAATAATAAAAAAAACTGTAGAAAACTAAATTACAGTACAGTACTCTCAAAGGTACTTAAAAAAAAGTTTAAAAAATAAGCTTTTTACGGTCAATTATCTACAAAAACAAAAATTTTCTTTATTTTATTAACTTAAATAGTGCTCATGCTAAGAAGAAGAAAAAAAAATGTTGCGTAAGTCGCTTGTTGTTGAAAAGCTTGCTAACGTCGATAATATGAGTTCCTATTGACAATTTTGAACATCTGGCCATTTGGGGGGCGTATTTGTATTGCTTTTGCCTGCGACTAGCATACACAGCAGGCAGATTGCAATAGTAGTCAAACAAAATTTCACCGCATTATTTAAATAAAAGATAATGCTCACAAATCAAATTACAACCACCCAAATCCTATGCTTTTCAACAAATGGAGAGCTTCCTTTCATTGACTTGATGCTGCATTCGAGGAATGTGTGAAATCAGGTTGATCCCACTTGGATTGTCTCACTAACGACCTCAAAGCGTTCGAGGCAAACAACAAAGATGGCTGATTAAGATCAGTTGTTTGTTGTTCTGGTTAATGTAGTCAGTCCAAATCATGTTGGGTTACGTGAAGTTACTTACTTTGAAAAACTGAATTAATGTCATAATTTGTTATAATAATAATTATGTAAATTATGTTTTGCCATTTCCAGTCTGTGTCCCTATTGTCGAATGATGTCAGATTGAAGCTGGAGATCGGGCTACTTTTTTTTTTTTACTGACTTTGCAACTCGGCTCTTCAAGTTCAATGTGGCGTTCCCAATGATCTGATGCTGCCTTCATGTGGTATTGAAATTATGGTAAATACCACATGTCGAGTAGAAAATTGCACGTGACCGCCCCCTCATGTCGTAATTAGGAGTGTCCAAGTAGCACGTGAAGGCAGGGTGAATATATGACTTGATAGCCGACACGCCAAGACGCCATATTGCTCCTCCCAAAAAAACGTTTCTCGGCATACGATCCTATACATTTACAGTATCAAAATTGGAGAACATTTGAGACGGTACGTAATAGAAACAGCATGATTTATGATGTTTTAATTAGTTAAACATAAACAAGAGGACTTCAGACATTTTACAAATTGCCTTAAGTACATGTATAAATTAAATGCTTAATGATGTTTACAGGAGGAAACTTGTACATATATATATATATATATATATATATATATATATATATATATAAAGAATTATATTCAACAAAAGATGTCTCTGCCAAATCTAATATTGGGGTCTAAGGGACTGAGTGATAAGAAAAAAAAGGGGGTCTTCAAAGCAGCACATACCTGCCACTTGTTAATTTTTATTTTTTATTTTTACTTGTCAGTGGCCGTTCCTGTGCACACTTCCTGGTTTGAAGTCAGAAAAGTCCGAATTCCCATCTTCCTCTTGTCCTCGAATGCAGCATTAGACCTCCATTTTGACTTGTGGTGTAAGCTCGGAATTGCAATTAGCTTTGCTGACAATATAAACTGCTAACAAAGGATGCTAAACTAGCTAATAATGTCAATTGGAGAAAAAAAACATTACTTAAGTAGTTCAGTTTTTTTTTTCCGGGTTAGCTAGAGATTTTTTGAGAATGCCAGCTGGTGGTTTTTAGGCTGTCACATTGTTTCACAAGATACAATTCACATTCACCACAAAGTACGATTGTAGTTGACTACATTTACATTTACTCATTTCATATCTGGTAAGTTATGGTGGCCATTTGGTTCAACTTTATCCCTGAGTCTTGAAATGCTGAGTAAGCATTTATCTGCCGTTTCTGACATTATCATCACAACAATTTGATCCGATTCTTAGTTCCCTTTTATATGACAAGCAACAGAACAAACTAGCTGGCTAGCTGGCTACGTTACTTATCCTACGTTACATTCCTGTTTCGTGTCCTCCTTGTCTTGGCAAAACTTCCGCTCGTAAAATACATGAATCTAAATAACGATGCTGTATGGTCTCTACATGGCCAGTGACCACACACCATATATTTGTAAGCATCTAAACACATGTAGGCTTGCAGTTCCATCTTGAGTGTAAACACTAGGTTTCTACACTAAATAAAGATAAATATCGGGACACTTTGTAACATCTTCCTTCCACTCTGTAATGTTGTTGCTTTCCATCCAACAACGTTTTTTTTAAGTAATTTTCAGGATCGTTTATAGTCAGTTTGTGTACATGTTAACGAACCTTGCTGTCCTTTCTGCTCCAACAATGCACACACACACATCCTGATTATGTCATCTTTATTAATAAACAGGAAAAGGGTCTATAAACCCCCAATATCTCAATCAGATAAGATCCCAACCTTGTTAACTTTACCTCTCTATATTTACTTTTTGACCCATGTCGTTATCCTAAGATTTTGAAGTAATGAGCCTTTCTTGGCAACGTAAGGACTAGAAAGTACAGATATCTGTTTTCAAATGTAGGGAGTAAAATGAGTCTTATTGAGTCTTAAAGTTAACTCATTCATTGCCATTGACGGCTATAGACGTAAAAAATTTAATTTGAACTATATTAGTTTCAATTTTTTTTCTACTTTTCTTAACAAGAGTATGAAAACCTAGATTTTTTTTTAATTGTGCATTTATAACAAAAATAAAATTGGTGATTAATTACAATTAAAAAAATAAATCGTCTGACGCCCCTAATTTTTTTATAATAATTTATTTTTCTTTTTTTTATTAGGGGCATCAGGCGGTTACAATTATTAATTGTAATTAATCACATGACTTCACTAGTTAACTCCAAGATTAATCACAAATTTTATATCTGTTCTAAATGTACAATACATTTTTTTTCTAGGTTTTCATACTCTTGTTAACAAAAGTGGTGAAAAATGTGGAACTAATAGTTCAAATTCATTTTTGACGTCTATAGCTGTCAATGGCAGTGAATGAGTTAAGTAGCAGAGTAGGTTGGAATTTTGAATGGAAGATGGGGGTGGGATTAAATACATTTTCTTCTTCGCGCTCCCTTTCAGGCAGAATTGGACTTTATCTTTTTGTTGTTGTTGCTTCTCTCTCTCTCTCTCTCTCTCTCTCTCTCATCTTGTTGTTTTTTTCTTTCCTTGTGGAACCTGCAACTGACTGTGCTTGTTATTGCCTGAAACAAAAATAAAAAATTAAAATGAATGGAAAAAAAGTACTGAAGTTAAGTATAGATACTTCCTCCGTACTTGGTTACTTCTTACCACTGATCCCAGTATGCCCCCCCCCCCCCATTTTATCCAGTCCCAGCCTTCCAGACTTGTATTATCTTACTTCCTCTTGTTTTGATCATATGCCAGTAGACCTGCATTTTTGGAGATTAAACTAATCTTTTCTTCTGCATATATTTGACAGGTAAGATTATATTTTGGCACCCCAAGTGTTTTAGCAAAGCAATGGCGCATCAACAGTGTCAAGCAGACTTAAGTTTGGTGAGAATAATTGAGAACCTTCGAGCTAAATATAGACATAAGTAAACATATTGTTCAATCTCGTGGGAGGGCTGTCTCCTTTTGAATGTTGAATTTAGTATAAAAGCAGCATGTGTTCATTCTGTTTCCTTGGATTTTAGCCAAAAATTTCGGATTCGTTTATCCATGTGGCAGCTTGAGCACAGCTCTTTTTCTGCGTCCTCCGTTAGAATACCTAGAAAGTTTCAAAACATAAACTCAGTGGCCCCAGCCACCTGTCGATACCTGCAGCGCAAGCTGACAATGTAAGACGAAGCACCCTGGCACGCCGCTTCATATAAACACATGCATGTTGATTTTTATGGTGGAGGCGTGTGCTGCATGGACTTGCAGGATAGAGAATAACCTTCCTTAAGGTTTATGTTCTCCCCCACCTCAGATCTTTCCAATTATTTAGGTCTGTTTTTGTTGCTATTTAAACAGTTTATATATTAGCGACAAACTTCATTTTGACATGCAATAACATTATTCCTCTCTTTCCAAAGATTTTAATGTCCCTAAAGAAGTACAAATTCTGAATTCAGTCTACATTTTTGGGAAAAAAAAACTTCCTCTAAACAACTTTTGACTTTAGTTTTGCACTTTCTAGCGCTTTTTGTAGCTTTTTTGTTCACACTTTTTCCAAAAGGAAGACAGTCACATTCTACAGCATTTTTGTAACAATATAACTTATTCGCTACCAGTCCAGTTAAAATCTATCTTTGACGTCTATAGCCGTCGATGGCAGTGAATGAGTTAAGAATGTTAAATTGGGACACTTAAGGCACTGATGCTTCGTGACTCACATTTATTTTTTCTGGGGGAAACCCTGCAACAATGCAACATCTATAGATTCTTTGACAGACACTAGCTTACTAATATCTGAAATGAGCTCTCACGAGTTACCATGTTGCTCAGTGCACTAAAAACACAGTTTGTTTAAGGTGTTGTCGCATAACATTGTTGTGCTGGCTAGCTTCTGAGCATGAGCAGTGAGTACGAGTAGCACAAAACCAAAGCTCTAATTCAGTCTATCTTTGTTTTTCCTCCAAATAATGATGAATGATTTTTTTTTTGCCACTGAATCCGTTGAATTGTGTCCTGTACGCTTCTTAACTTTCTGCCTAAATTCCCTGTGTGTGTCTCACTACTTGCTCCCGCACTTGGCAGTTTGTCATTGGCTGGCTTTAGTTGACATACTACCAACATACAATCAGTATTGTGAATGTTTATATCGCTAGCGTAGAACTGAAACCTCAAAATTAGATAAATTTAGAATTATTTCACAAATCTATACTATTGGTCAGTCCATACGTGTGGGTGTTATTTTGACAATTTATTGACCAATATAGAGCGTTGCAGTGGCTTGCTTTGTTTGATGATGCAATGTTTTTGGTTGAACAAACATGCCGTTTTTGGGGTCCCCTAAAAAATTTGGATTTTTGGAGGTACAAGGATTCTGCCAAAAGATGATGCTACAATAACGTTAAATCGTTCAGCTCTACATAAAATATGACCGGCTATAACGGGTGCAGTGTGAGGGATGAACAGAGGGATTGCTAACTGGCAAGCATACAAGCATACTTCAAACTAAAGGTGGGAATCTTTGAATGTCTCACGATTCGATTCGATTCCGATTTTTGGTTGTGCAATTCGATTCGGAATCAATTTTTGATTAAGAAAGATTTTTGATTCAAAATTATTTGATTGACAATGATTTTTGCTTCAATTTATAGATGTTCAAGGAATTGTAATGATCTACTCCAGTCTGACTCGCTAATGCTAATTAGTGCGCTACTCGCGGCACTTTTATCACTCAAAGGAACGGCTCTACGCTGCAAAAAAACAATTTTTATTGGAATAACTTGATTGTGACTTTTTCCTTCTACTCTCTAATGTGGCTACAACTTAATAGTGTAACAGACTGCATGAAACCACACTGCCCCTAAGTGGCCAAATCGGGTACAACATGAACAGCGCTCCCAATAAGGGCACACACAAACAAAGGGAAGACAGTATAAAATAATTTAAATAAAATCGATTTTGGGACATTTAAAATGGATTCTGAGTCGTACTAAATGAGTATCGCGATTCTTATGAGAATCGATTTTTTTGGCACACCCCTACTTCAAACATACTTTGTGGCGTGATAGGTTGTGCAGATTAGATTCCCATCAATGGGGGAAAAAAATCAGGCCATAGTTTGTTTACATTTATCATGTCTGAGTGATAAACAACCCAACACTAGCATTTCTTAACACTATAATAATAGATAGGATGATAACATAAATTAAAATTTTTGATAAATAAATTAAAAAAAATTGTTAGTTTTTAGCAATCAAGTAACTTGATGGGTGGGTACTTATTGTGCTGCTGTTGTTTCATATATGTGGCGGCCATGTTGGCAGGGGCAACTTTCCCATCAAAGGTAATGGAAAACATGGACATTAGCTTAGCATCCAATAGACACGTAGGATAAGATTAAAAAAAAAAAAAGCATATTTATTTACAATAATTTAGTATTGCACTTGGTATTTTTAGGCCATGAAAAAACGGTTGACCCCCTATCCC
Organism: Vanacampus margaritifer; assembly: GCF_051991255.1. Classification (NCBI taxonomy): domain Eukaryota; kingdom Metazoa; phylum Chordata; class Actinopteri; order Syngnathiformes; family Syngnathidae; genus Vanacampus; species Vanacampus margaritifer. The sequence continues at coordinate 16,359,227 of NC_135438.1, forward strand.
CAATTAGTCGTTAAGTTGAGTTTTCACTGGACATTATAATTAAAGTAGTGCATCTAGAGTTTGTTTTTTTGTAAGTGGAAAATCAGGCTGACATTTGCATTTGCTCAATTGAATGCCAAATCTAGTGTAACAAAAAGAAAAATGTTTTTGCAGCCCTGGTTGGATCTCATTAGATTGTGCAGATGTGCTATACTTGATCTGTTCCATTGCTGTTTGGATGGTACAAGGAAAGGGATGTACACATTAGAGAGAGCATGAGAACACGAATGGCTGTGCTGTGATGTTCTCACATTCAAGCGCCGAAACGGCACTTGAATGTGAGAACATCGCACAGATGTTAAAATAAGCACCTGCGGCACGTCGTCCGTCAACGGCTACATGATGCCGGAGGGTGTGAAACCATTTTCCCCTCATACCTACACATTCCATGTGTCACCCCTTTGCCCCTGCCCATTAATCTGAAAAGATTTGTTTCGTAGCCGCGTGGACCCTCAGTCTTTGTCTGTGTGCTACAGCTCACATTGATGGTACAGAGCTATCCTGTAGAAAAAAAAAAGAAGAAGCTTCAGAGCCCGAAAAACTATCATCCTGTTATTATGATACAAATCAATAATTCCCTTTTAAATTGGTGCCATTGTTTTAGTATTGAGTCATTTTGTCTTTTTAAAAGCCTACATTCCACTATCAAACTAATATGTACAGATATACACTAGAATAGATGGAGCAGGACAGAAAACAATAGTGGCGCTCCGGGCTTTTGCTTGCCTGACTAATGAGGTGATTATATTACACTCCTGTGATTGATACGGTGCTCCAGATTCAGTCATTGAACCAGTGCAGCCAAATTATATCACCGTAGAATCCTTTTTATGAAGTCCATATTTTATAAGGAGACATTTTAATTAGGCATCAGCACCTCTGCTGTTCCAATATATTTAATCAGTGCATCCCTTTGGAGTGTTTTGTGTGCCCGTCACTGAAAAAGTGTGTCTATCCCTCCTCTCGCCACAGGGTGGCGACAGATCACAACATAGATAACACTACGGCCGTCCTGCGAGAGTGGCTCATCAAGGTGCAGAATGACTATCACTATGTGGAGTGGAGACCAGATGATGGATCCAGGTAATTTTGTGCGTGTGAATGAGGGTGAGTGAGGGGCCGACCCAAGCACTGTGTTTAAGGTTCTAACACCGCTGTCAACCGTGCCCACCTTAGTGCTTTTGAGGACGAGGTGGGGCCCAAACACTGGAATAATCTTCGTTATGAACACGTGATGAAGCTTCGCCAGGGGGCGTTGGACACAGCCCGTGAGGTCTGGGCTGACTACCTCCTGGTATGTTGTCAGTCAAACAACATCTTGATATAGCTGATTTTGTTATCTTGCATTGAGGATAAACAGATGGACTGATATGAAATTGTATGAAAAATAATTGAAGCAGTTCACATTTTAATGTAGAAATACTAAATGTGTTGCTTTCTGTTATTTGCAAAAATCGATCGAAATGGTCAGACACCCACGGCTTGTCCCTGTGAAACATGAGTCGCATTGTATTTAGACATGTTTTATTCACCCGCTTTGTTTTTGACATTTTAATGGAGATGTTTGGCAGAGGATGATAAAGCTTACATCCTGTTGCTATGGTTGCCTGTGTTGAAATGCACATTATTTTTCTGGAAGAGCTCCTTGCATATTGGACATGGTTCCCCGCCAGACGCGTTTGCTGCCAGTTCAATTGTTGTTTAAGGAGTCACAGAAGATCCAGTAGCAAGCAGAATAGCGTCTTTTCACCAAAGCTCTTTTCTTTGCTGACAGCTGGCCGACTGTGACAACCTCCTCACCAACCCAGATGTGTTGTGGAAACTGATGAGAGAAAATAAGACCATTGTTGCCCCAATGATGGAGTCCAGAGCTGCATATTCCAACTTCTGGTGCGGCATGACTTCGCAGGTATTGTTGATGGCCATTTGTCAGCCAGTACATTACATTACACCCACTTTACATGTCCTTCACATATGAACGACGTTAATATTCGCTGGGTACAGTGAAATAACATTCAAATTAGAGGTGTCAGGTGATATATATTTTTTTTAACTGTAATTAATCACATGAATTCAATAGTTAACTCACGATTAATTAAAATTTTGTATATCTGTTCTAAATGTACAATCAAATGTATAATAAAATATTTTTTTTGTTTTCACACTCTTGTTAACATGAAGTGAAAAAAATGCTAATAAAAATATAGCTGCATCTTTTAGTCATTGATACAGTAATTTCGTAATAATTCATAAAATTTAGTTAAAATTAAAAAAGATGTACTGTAAATAACAAACACAATTTTTCTGCCACTAGATGGCATAATTGCATTCGTAAGACGTTAGTGACAGCTCAGTGCATTTTTTCTTTTCATATTAAGATCTCTCTAATCTTTAACATGAAGTAACTTGAGAAATTTTGCACATATTTAAAATTGTAAAATACAACTTCACTCCATTCTCCACAAAACTATGCATTATTATTAAATTTATTACTGCTAAATTTTGACGTGGACGTGTCTGCTTCGTTGTGATTTGCATTCCCCCAGCAAGGCTTTCCAAGTAAGGGGCGGTCATTAATCGCGCGTTAAAACAATTAGTGGCGTTAAAGGAACTTTAAATTAACTCAAAATGAACGCACTAATTTTGACACACCTAATTTAAATACATTATTAAATTATGTATTAAAGAATCCAAGTATTGAAAGTTCCATACCACTTAGGTCGCTATTGGCAATCATTTTTCTTATTTGATAATCAACAAGCTAATAATGTAGCATATTTACAGTGGATTTAATTTTGTATGCCTTCTGTGTAATCTAGGTTTGCATCAGTTACTTAAAAATTGAATGAGCAAGTACTGATACCAGGTATCGCTGTTTCAAATTATCGATACTTGTGACGGTGTCCAACAACACCGGTATTGATTACCCTCTTGTGGCCATTTTACAATCAAGGTCTAAAAATGACAAATTAGGTGAATAGAAAATTGCCATTCATTTCATGCAGTTTAAAGTTAAAATGCTGTATTGGTATATATGTCTTCTTTTTCTTCTTCTTCTTTTTTTTAAAATTATCTATCTTTTTTGGGAGGGTGGAATAGGGGGGATTTTATTTATCAAAAGTACTAGTGTTATTTCAGTTTAAATTCAGCATTAATGACAGTATCTACAGTGGATATAACAAGTCTACACACCCCTATTCAAATGTCAAATTTGTGATATATAAAAATGATACATAAAAACACATTTTCCTACGTGTGTTTGAGAGATTTTCTGTGGCCCAGTGAAAGCAAGTTTAAAAGTTTTGGCCATAATTCCATAAGGTACCTTTGCAAAAACACAACACTGCTCATCACCAAAAAATAAATACATAAAGAAATAAAACACCATAACTATATACGTCAAGTGACGTAGTACCTATCGTCTCATGTAATGAGAGGACAAACAGCCAAATTGTGTTTATCTCAGTGTTTAACCTTAAGATGACACCAAACAGGTTTTTTTTCCCCAAATTCAAGCTTTAAACAAACATGCACTAAAATGTAAAAAATAATGACCAGGACGTGTAGACAGCATTTGTAGACACCAGTATGGGTTGACTCCATTTAACATGAATTTAAAGCTACTGAACGTAGAATATTCCATTTCGAATCGCTACTGCCACCTGCTGACAAAAAATGAAACTGCACATACCGTTCTTCACATACACGCCACGCAAATTACTTCACATGCGGAGACAGGGCGCGGGAAATTCTAACCCAATTCCAGTCTGAAAACTATTGGCCAGAGGCTTGCAGGACTCCCCATTGTGAACAGCCAAGGTGTGAATCTACTAATTAGAAGGCATTTCAGTCATAAATGGTCAAATAAAAAGCTTATTTAAAGTTATTTTTTGAAAAAAAGTTCCATATTGCAACTTTAAAAAAAAAAAAAAAAGCCACATGCCAGTTATAAGAGGATGTGTACACTTTTGCAACTGCATTATCTCAATTTATTTTTCCTTCTCTTTATAGGATTTAAAAAATTAATTGAGTTGATCCAGTTATGTTTTTTTAATGGTGGAAATTTTTTTAAATTATTTTTCTCATTCTCATTTTTTAACATTACCAAAACATGGCTTTTAATATTTTAACATTACAAAAACATAACTTTTGCACTCCACCGTAAGAACTGTTCCTCTTGGTTCAAGCAATACTTTGTGGGGGAAAGCGGAAATAAGATTTTTTGGGGGGATTTTCTATGTGTATCAAAATGTATCAGACACAGCATGCAAATGCTGTATGTGCAGTATATTGCCATTTCCTTTTGAGGTGATTTCACACACTACTAGCCAGCCTTTTTTTTTACAGTATAAATGTGACTTAAGACAGACACATCTGCACATAAATAAGTCATGCAGTCCGGAAGGAGAAATGCTTCGACACTGGCCGTGAGTCTGAATTCCAAACACAGGAATCTCCTCGGTAGTTCCGAAGCAGATGTTCAGCTGCAGCAGAGGAAATTATGTTGGCCATCGACAAAAATGTAGGAATTGTAATTCTGATCGTGCCTCTCAGCATTCAAACCAATAACAGAATCTTTAATATTTAAACTCATTCACTGCCATTGACAGCAATAGACGTCAAAATTTAATTTCCATAAAGTTTCTATACCATTTAAAAAAATTATTAAAAATGCAATTGATTAGATATTTTATTCAAATTTGTTCTATTGTATTCAGTGTTTATTAAAGTTTTTTATCACCCTCAAGAGAAGGCGCAATGTGTCTCATGGTTTATTGAAACAAAATCGGATAGGCAGACTCAGCAAAACTACAGAACTAAGTATGGAAGAAATGATTGATGTGCTTCGTGCAACTAATGGTGCCCATGTAGAAGTGTATTAAAATAGGTAAAAAAAACTTTAATAAACGCTAAATACAATAGAACAAATCTGAATAAAATATCTAATCAATTGGATTTTTAATAAATTTTTGAAATGGTAAAGAGACTTTATGGACACCCTGTATTTCTATTATTTTTTTCCCCATTTTTGTTAACAAGAGCATGAAAGCCTAAAATTGTTTTTTGTACATGTAAAACAGATATAAAATTTGTGATTAATCCTGAGTTAACTAGTGAAGTCATGCGATTAATTACGCTAACACATTTTAATCGCCTGATGCCCTTAATTTTTAATAAATTTTTTTTTAATAATCTTTTTTTTTTTTTTGAAAAGATTATTAAAAATAATAAATATTTTTTTAAATAGGTTTTCATACTCTTGTTAACAAAAGTGGGAAAAAATGTCAAGCTAATAGAAATAGTTCTAATGAATTTTTGACGTCTATAGCCGTCAATGGCAGAGAATGAGTTAATCCGTGTAATCAAATGTGCTTTTAGAAACCATTTCTTTGCATTGTTGGCAACCATCTTGGCAGGGCTACTACAAGCGCACGCCAGCCTACATACCAATCAGGAAGCAGGAGCGTCTTGGCTGTTTTGCCGTCCCGATGGTGCACTCCACGTACTTGGTGGACTTACGGAAGGAAGCCTCTCGGCAGTTGGCTTTTTACCCGCCACACCCGGAGTACAGCTGGCCCCTTGACGATGTCATCGCCTTTGCCTACTCTGCTCGCATGGCAGGTGTGTTGGATGAAATCGTTTTGAAATGTTACACGTGTGATTTTTTTGCATTGCCTGTCATCTTGTGACGTCAGATGTTCAGATGTACGTGTGCAACAAAGAAACCTACGGATACTTTCCGGTGCCCGTGCGTTCCCACGCTAGTTTGTTGGATGAAGCGGAGAGCTTCTTGCACACTCATCTTGAGATCATGGGTGAGTTTGGTTTCAAAGTGTAAAACAAGATTGCGCATAAATGAAGGCAACGCAATATATTGTATAGCGCAATAAAGCGGGTTTTATTTCACTGCTTTTACTACTACTAAAATAGTTCTATAGTCAGCCTTTTTCTCCACATTCAAACCTTGGCAGACAGTTATAGAAAATACTAAATTATGCATTATGCACAACAAAAAGCATGTCTGCTCTGTCGCTATGGAGGTCATCAGAGCACCCAGTGAGTGTTTTTGATTCAGTTGTTACTCCTACTGAAAAATATTTTGGTAACCAAAGTGGTCTGTAGTCATTATCTTTTGTATGCCACATGACATGTAATCATCCACAGAGGAAGGAACACAAACAAGCTGTGAAAAATGATAAAACATATCCTTGCATGAAGCCTTTGGCTCCATTTTTGGTAGCCTGTGATTCATTGCGCATTCTCTTTGTAACCGTATGCCATCTTCTTTCAAAGTGAAAAATCCTCCGCTGGAATATTCCCGCTTCCTCACGCTTCCTCCCAAACAGCCAAACAAGATTGGCTTTGATGAGGTGCAGTCTTGTCCTTCTCACTCGCTCATATAAACACACCCGGCACATTTTCTGAGCTTATGTGTTTGTGTGCACGCAGGTGTTCATGATCAATCTGGTGCGGAGAGCTGACCGGCGCGAGCGCATGCTGACAACCTTACACGAGATGGAGCTCAGCTGTAAAGTTATTGCTGCTGTGGATGGCAAGTACGTTTCGTCGCCTGTAGAATGCATATGGTATTGTGTCAAGGGGGCGGGGCTTAGCATGTGCCAGAATCAACCCCTTCAGACCAGCATTTTTATTGCTGGATATTCTTTCCCCCAACTCTTTTCCCACATAAGAACAACATAAAAAAAAATTTTTCCGGAGGTTATCTCATGTTTTTAATTTTAATCATGGACGTCAAGATAGTATGGCTGTAACGTGTAACCAAGCTAATATGTAACATTTTTAACATTAACATCATGCAAATCTAATTGTGATTATGATTGGTTAGCTAGGATCCAGTCATGAACCAGAAGTGTTGACATCCAAATGATGCGTTTGTATTGGTTTAGACACGCAAATATGTCATGTCCGCTGCAATCATCTGAAGGGGTTAAATTATGATTACATGAATTTGGAATGTAAGATCTTTATTTACAGTAAGTCCGGTTATTGTCAACAACCTCACGATACAATGAGTATCATAATACCGGGGTCATTATACGAAACATATCGCGATACATAACCATTATTTTACATACATTTTTATGAAAAAAAGTCATATGTAAATAATAGGGGTGTCAGGCGATTACAGTTTTTAATCATAGTTAATCGCATGACTTCAATAGTTAACTCACGATTGATGGCAAATTTCATATCGGTTCTAAATGTAAAATAAAATTCATAGTCTTGTTAACATGGAAGTTGGAAACAAATGTAAAACTACTAGAAATAAGGCTGCATCTTTTTAGTCATTGATAAAGTAATTTCATAATAATTCATAAAATTGAGTTTTAAAATTAAAAAGATGTACTGTACTGTAAAGAACAAGTGTGATATTGATTTGTGTTGAGTTCATTTTTGCTGCCACTAGATGGCATAATTACGTTTGTAAGACATTAGTGACATTTTTCTTTTTATAATAAAAGCTATCTAATCTTTAACTTGTGAAATTCTGCACATTTTTAAAATTGTAAAATACAACTTGACCCTAGTCTCCACAAATATATGCATTATTATTCAATTTATTACTGCAAAATATTGACATGGACGTGTCTGCTGCATTGCGACTGGAATTCCTCCAGTACAGGCTTTCCAAGAAAGTTGTGGTCATTAATTGCGCATTAAAAAAATTAGTGTCATTAAGGGAACTTTAAATTAACTCAATATTAACGCACTCATTTTGACACTCCTAGTAAATAATACTTTTACTATGATGGATGGCAAAAAAAAATTCTTCTTCTAACGTTAGCAGCGCTTCCAGTTTTCCGCTAGCGCCATGCCTGGTCGAAATGTGTTACTGCATAGCAAGGAGGAGCTTTCAGAGACACGCCGGGAAACGTTCAATGATATATTCCTGTATCAATAAAAAAAAAGAAAAGAAAAGTAGCACACCCCTAACGTACAATATTAGTCTGTGTATGAATGCAAGTTATGCAAAGATAATAATATAACAATATAAGATAGATATTATTTACCATATGGCTTATTATTGTCGTACTTAAGTCATACATATATATATATATATATATATATATATATATATATATATATATATATATATATAATTTTTTTTAAAGTAAATTGCTTCTATTTAGGGTACCTAATGTTTTTGCCAGTGAGGTCGTACAACAATGTCATCCATATGATGTATTATTCCTCTTGCTAATCTCGTTTATCTCTTCTGTGCTCATCAGGGCCCTGAACAAGAGTGACATAGAGTCCATGGGGATTAAAATGCTGCCGGGCTACAAAGACCCATATCACGGTCGACCTCTCACCAAGGGTGAACTTGGTTGTTTCCTCTCTCATTACAACATCTGGAAGGAGGTGAGGGTTTTGTCGTTACACACGATCGTGTAAGAGTTATTACAACACCTTGCATCAGCAGGTGTGAAAAATATGTGCTTTTGTTTTTATGAATGCCTTCAAATTTGGGTAAACATTGAATCCAATTTAGTGACAGTTTATGCAGGTTTCAGGTACACCGAATGGAAAAAAAAAAAAATAAATCATTGAATTTTGATACCTTGTTTGTAGCATACAGCGATCTCCCCAAGTTCAATTCATATAAACATAGCCATTCCTGTTGTGACTATAATAATAAAAATACAAGCAATGTGTCAAAATTGTGTGCGTGCAGATAGTGGATCGCGGCCTGCGCACGTCCTTGGTCATTGAGGACGACCTGCGCTTTGAGGTGTTCTTTAAACGTCGTCTGCAGGCGTTGCTGCAGGAGGTGACGACGCACAAGCTTGACTGGGATCTCATGTGAGTCAATGCAATGAAAAGTCAGTGTTAAAAATAGAGAGGATTATTTCTCCCTCATACAAAGAAATCCTTCCATCTGTCATCCGCCGTTTCCTCGACACCAGTGACCAGACATTAAAGTCACTGTGATCTCTTTTCACATTCATAGACAGCACAAAAATAATAAGAACATTATTTTACATCTAAACATTTTTTATGAAATTTGAAGAGCTACTATAATACCATTGTCTCCTTTCCCTTGCTCATGCAGTTATATTGGACGCAAGCGAATGCAGGTGGATCATCCAGAGAAGTCGGTACCCAATGTTCACAATCTGGTGGAGGCTGACTACTCATACTGGACTTTAGGCTACATGCTCTCCTTGCAGGGAGCCAAAAAGCTCCTCAAGGTTGAGCCTCTGAAAAAGATGCTTCCTGTTGACGAGTTCCTTCCTGTCATGTTTGACAAACATCCTGTGTGAGTACCGTCCTTCTTCATTTATTTTTATTTTTTTTAAACCTCCTCCAAAGACAGGGTCCCACATTAAGCGTTTTTTCAGTGGTGGCCCTCATTGTTTTATATTTAGCATCTTTTTTACTGTATTATTTTAGCATTTGAGAGAATTACTTCTTTGTAGTTATTTGATTGTTTTGCAATCGAGGAGGGTATGGCCGACGTTTTGCCGATTGAAAAATTGTATCGTGATTAAAGGAATTTCATTTCATCACATAGTATGGTGTAGTATAGTATAGTATTATGCACATATATATATATATATATATATATATATATATATATATATATATATATATATCAGCTTGTATTTTTCAGTATAGATTTACACTTTTTTTATAATGTAGTTAGTTTTCATTCGTTTTTACGGTGTTAATTGTTTTAATTATTTTTTATTATTTTTATTGTAAATGCTGCAGTTTACTTACAGTATAATATACAGTATATTGGGTGTTTTTGGTGAGTACAAGATTTAAAAAAAAATATATAAAAAATTACAATTAAATTTTTCTCAGCCCAATAAGCAAGTTTCCCTTTCGTCTTTCGCTTTGTGTTTTCTTCCCGTAATGCTTTCTCTTAAAAAACGTGACAACTCCACTTACCCTGTAAGGGAATTCTCTTAATTCATGCCAAACGACGTCAACCTGACCAAGATTAATGCAGTGCACTCTTTGTGTTGGCACAAATGGTCAGACTCAAGCCCTTATTTTTCTAGTGTCCCCTCATTTTCTTTGTAGGCGTGTCCCTTGGAAACATTCTAAATCTGCTTGTGATGTCATCTTTCCCCGCTTTAGTTTAGACTACATGGAACACTTTGAGGATCGGAACCTGCGCGCGTTCTCCGCAGAGCCGCTTCTGGTGTATCCGACTCACTACACAGGAGACTCGGGCTACATCAGTGACACGGAGACCTCAGTCGTCTGGAACAATGAGACAACCAGGACCGACTGGGACAGAGCCAAGTCCAGGAAAACCCAGGAACAGGTGGAACTAAGTCTCGAGGCACAGAACTCTGATGTACTACAGTCTGAGCTGGAAAACTGGAGTGCGCGGGATGAATTGTGATGACTTCAGAGAACACTTTGTTACACGCACACACTGAGCAGGTTGACATACTTACTGTACAGCAGAAGAAAGCTGTGATGGTGGGAGGAATGTAGAAGAGGTAAGATGGATGGACACAGGTCCAGTGAGACTTTCACCATCACTTGGTCTTTCTCTTACAGGAGGAGGTAAGATTGACATTTAAAACAACTCTTAAAGAGTCGCTTAGAATCAATGTATCAGTCGTTGTTTCCATTTTCAATTAGCAGTCAAATAATAAGAAAGGGACTGATTATTTTATTTGTTTTTTAATGTAAATTTAAGTTCAATTTAAAGGTCAGGAATAAATGTGTATCAATAGTTTTGTGGTTTTTGTGTGTTGTTTTTAGTATCAAAAATATTTTCTATAATGATACATGGATTACGTAGCAGTTTTATTTTATTTATTGGAATGTATTGGTCCAGATGTGACCAGAGGGAAAAATGTCATATAGATGTAATCACTTACATCAACCAGATCTTTCGAATACACAGGTAGGATTCATTCATTCCATCCATCCATCCATTTTCCGAACCACTTACCCTCCTCACTAGGGTCGCATTCAGTTCTCTGTAACGGAGTGAAGAGACCATTGCAATAGTAAAAGAAATAACTTCATACTCTTAATCTGTAGTATGCTTTGATTTTTAATTTGAGACCAGAGTTAGGGGGGGGGGATTTCACATGTTAATCAAATACAAATTGCCTACAGTGTCTTGTCCCATGCGTTTCCCCCATCACCACTCGTTGCCTTGTTTTCTTCTGCTGTGATGAGTTCAAAGACCAATGACTGTAAAATGATCCTGTAATGCACAATAACAAACTGTATTGATATATTGACACACCTGGTGGTCGTTTTGACAGTTTAGTTGGGAGCCACTAATTCTTCTGCTCTTGGCACCAACTATTCATTGTTTATTTATTATCCATTTATAACATTACTCTTGTCACTAATGAATGTATGTGTGTCATTTTCTATTAAATATGTAACACAACTGTGCTTTTGTTTTATTTCCCCTCACTATTGTTTTACTGAAGCTCAATTAAAGCTCCACTAAGAATTGTACAGCTTTCATTGATTGTGGCGGCCCCATGTGGATGAAAGTGGTAGTGTTTTGCCTGAAAGAAGAGCACATTTTACGTCGTTCACTCCAGCGGGTGAAAGTTGGGCTTTTATTTATTTTCCCATTTTTTTGTATTTTCATTTCTTTGTTTGTTTTGCAGCTTCTGCCATGACAGCAGTAATTGAACATAGAAGTTCAAATCAACTTCCATCTTTGTAACGAAAGGCGGTTCGTGGTGTATACTGTAAAGCGGTCATCACGTTAGTAAAATTTTGTGTGGAAGGGTTCCTGCCACCCTCCTCAAAGTTGCTTAGTGCCAGTAAAACCAATACAGATTCCATTAGGCCACTACAACTGTACCATTCAATTAGTTGTAAGTCAATGTTTCATCAGAAGAGTTATGAACATTTCCTCAGTGTTGTTTTAATGCACATTGTTAAAAAATAAATAAATCCTTACAATAATTTGTATTATGCAGCCCCACTAGTCTAAACAGTATTCTGATTAATAATGTGTTCACGTTGTTCATCTCAGGGGGGCGGCCATTTTGTCACTTGCTGTAGACTGAAAATGACATCAGATAACAACCAATCACGGCTCAGCTTGTGAACAGCATATGAAAAAAGTCAGAAAACAGGTGAGCCGTGATTGGTGGTTACCGGAGAAACTGTGATGTCATTTTCAGTCAACAACAAGTGACAAAATGGCTGCCCCTTAATATGGTTAAGACATGTGGATTTTGCTGCTTAATTTATATTGCATAAAAACACTATCAAAATGCTGTGTTTAGACTAGTGGGGTTTGCACGCAGCATATTCTAAAGGAGACGTGTGGGTTGATTTCCTTTTAAATGCGTGTCAATTTTTTGCAAATTTATGTGTGTGTGTTTTTGATCTGATCATATTTGATATACTATGTTGACATTTTCTTTGTTGCTTTGTAAGGCGGCCCTGCTTAGGTGGAGAAGCACTCCATCAAAGCGCCTCAGTTGTGATGATGTCAATATGATCTGCACCCGGTAGAGGAATGTCTTTTAATTAGTGGCTGCTGGTGCATGGCTGCCAGCACACAGGTGACTGCGTGCTGCAGTCGGCCTCCATTACTGCTCCTCTTTCACCCCGCTACCAGTGAGTCTCTTGTAGTCACTCTTCACTTGTGATGTATGACTGTGCAAGCTCCCGTACACTTTCACAATATTTGATTTTGCCAGTCAACAAAATGGCGGTAGTTGGGGGGCATTTGTGTTCACTGTGTGCGTATATACATCCACGTGCAGCTGCAGAGGTTTGTGTGAGCCAGACTAATCCTATTAGATCTCTCTCGCCTCACCTCTATATTTAACTTACCGCTTTCTCTGAGATTAACGCAGGTTATTTTTCAGCAAAAGGCCCCGCAGATCAATAGTTGCTTTTCAGAGGTGGCGCTCGCTGAGGTTTAATAGAACTGCGTCCCAATCAAACTATCGACTTACTCGGTTCATTTCCGCCACCGTCCGCATCGTGCCTGTCACATCATCTTGATAACAGGATGCAAAAAGAATCTTTGTTATGCTCGGAGGGATAAATGACTGACATAGGTAATTAGTGAAGCATCAGGTAGCACATGCAGCAATGAGAGATTGTATCTCATTTAATGTTAACTCATTTACTGCCATTGACGCCTATAGACGTCAAAAATTAATTTGAACTATTTCCATTAGTTAAATCTTTTTTCCACTTTTGTTAACAAGAGTATGAAAACCTAGAAGAAAAAATATATTGCACATCTAAAACAGATATCAAATTTATGATTAATCGGGAGTTTACTATTGAAGTCATGCGATTAATTACAATTAAAAAATGTAATCGCCTGATGCGATTAAAAAAAGAAAAGAAAAGATTATTGAAAATTAGGAGAATCAGGCGATTACATTTTTTAAGCGTAATTAATTGCATGACTTCACGAGTTAACTCACGATTAATCACAAATTTTATATGTTCTAAAAGTACAATAAAAAAATTGTGGGTTTTAATACTCTTAACAAAAGTGGAAAAAAATGTTAAACTAATAGAAATAGTTAAAATTAATATTTGACGTCTATAACCGTCAATGGCAGTGAATGAGTTTTAAAAATGTAAAAAAAAAATTGTCTGGCCTGTACTTTGTCCTCACCCTGCCATCCAGTTCACCCCCTTTCTCCATCCTTCCCGTCCTCCCTTCTTCTCTTGAGGTAATGAGATTGCCCCTCCTGAGCCGGAGTTTTCAGCGCCTACACAATGACCTCTGCTCTGCTAAATTACCGCATGGACACACCCACTGTAACACACTTGTAATCTCCATCTGTAAATCCTGCTGTCGCTTGGATTCAAAGCACAAAGTGAAGAGGCGAGGCAGTGAAGGTGTCACCGAAAGGGAAAAATGATAATGAAGTGGCGTGAAAGGGAACAAGGCCGAGGAGGAGAGTCAACAAATCAAAGATGAATACAAAGGCTTGGAGGAGAAAGTTGGGATACATTTGAGACAAGGAGTTTCAAGGTGAGGTAAATTACTTGGGCTGTATTCAGCAGCCACCACACGTACAAAGATTGATTGCCTATTAAATTAGCTATTAACTAAACAAGGCAGTGGCTCTAGTATATCAGGCCAGGATCAATGAGCTTCAAAAAGTGAACCGGATGATTGCAAAATTACTTTTCCAAATGTAGGATTTAAGCTTTGACCTCTCTGAGTCTTACAGTAAATCCCCTTTTCCAGGCGATGTCCAGCTTCCAACATACGTCTCCTCTATCAGTCTCGGATGTTTCAGTGTGGAGTTGTCGTCCCAAATAGATCAGCTGAAAGCCAGAGAGCCAAATCTAATTTGTGAGGTTATCACTGTCAATTCACAGCCTGCAGTGACTCCTGCGACACTCAAATACAGGCTGGCCCAGACAGATAAAGTACATTTCGGAGATTTCGGCACCAACTTTATTTCTACATCAGAGACGTATTTCTTGTCTGCTGTTTCAACCATCCACATCATAATCCCACTTCCAAAAGGCTCCCGGGCCGCAGCCCGTTATATTCCTGCAGACTTTTATGTATCATGCATCCAAAATACAGTATGTGCTGTATGCTGTAACACCAACATTAGTTAGCGTTGCACTAGATCAGTGGTGTCAAATATACGGCTAGGGGGCCATTTACGGCCCACCGTCCAACTTTTTACGGCCGTGCCAAATAATATTACAGACAAACCGCAATTCTATTGGATGTGGATGTTAAAATAGTAGGGGTGTTGCGACATCCGCATCGATGCACCCATACAATTAAATATTCTTGTGTAGACTATTTGGAATTAAAATAGAAAAAAATGCTCTTTATTTCAATTTCATGGGCAAAAGTGTTTACATCCACTTTCTGCTCTTTGTCTAAGTCAGATTTATGAAGTATTATTGATTAATTACTATAATTTCTTGAAACTAACATGCATTTGTATACAGTATTATACAATATTCAGTTACAAATAAATTCTATGCAATGTGACAAAATTGTCATCATTTTGCAGGTACTGATACAACCCCTTGATTAACTCATTCACTGCCATTGACGGCTATAGACGTCAAAAATTCATTTGAACTGTTTCTATTAGTTTAACATTTCCCCCCCACACTTTTATTAACAAGAGTATGAAAACCTAGAACAGTTTTTTTTTATTGTAAATTTAGAACAGGTATAAATTGTGTGATTAATCGTGAGTTAACTATTGAAGTCATGCGATTAATTACAATTAAAAATGTATGAAAAATTATGAAAAAGCCTAAACTACTTTACCTTATCACCTTTAATAGAATAGTGTAGTTTCTCAAAAATAATTAAAATACAAGATTGCTTGATTGGTTGGTTTTAGCATGTTTAAAGGGGAAGTCACCCCCCACTCCCCCAAAAATAAAAAATAAAAATTCTTGACAATAATATGTTCTATGCAGCCCCACTAGTCTAAATATGTTATAATATCAGAAGGCGGCAATTTTGCCTCTTGCTTTCGAGTAAAAATGACATCACAGTTTCTCAGGTCTCAGGTAACAACCAATCACAGCGCAGCTTCAGAAAACAGATGAGCTGTGATTGGTGGTTGTCTGAGCCCTGAGCAACTGTGATGTCATCTTCAGTCAACAGTAAGTGGCAAAATGGCCGCCCTCTGTGATGGAGAAAAACGGCTGGATTTTGGCTGCTTAACTCATATTCCACAAATGTGATATTAATCAGAATGTTAAGTAAGTGAGGTCACATATAACATATTGTAAAGAAATGTTTAAGGTTCACTCCCCCATTAATAAAGTCGAAGAATGTCATTGTGGCCTTTGCATCCTTCCATTTTTCTGTAGGTGGCCCTCGGAGTAATCATTTTTTTTTGGGTGGTTTGTGGGGGTGGGGATGGGTGGTTTCTATTCAAGTGGTCATGAAGCATATTTACTTTTAAGTTTTCTGAAAATACTGATACTGTATTATACAATACCATTTTAAAAGGGAAGGTAGTTTTTCTTTACATTATGTTCATATTTGCCACCACTTGTCTAAACTTGTCATTCTGATTAAGATTGTGTTTGTGGAATATGAATTAAACAGCAAAATCCACCCGTTTTTATCCATTCCAAGAGGCGGCCATTTGCCACTTGTTATCGACTGTAAATGACATCACAGTTGCCAAATGAGTCAGGTACCTGCTATCTCGGCTGACCTGTTTTCTGAGTTTAGTCATGTGACGTTTGCAAGCTGAGCTGTGATCGGTCTTTACCTGAGCCCTGACCAACTGTAATGTCATTTTCAGTCAACAGCAAGTAGCAAAATGGCCGCCTCTTGAGATGGACAAAAACGGCTGTTTTTTCTACTTAACTCAAATTCCACAAATGCAATGTTAATCAGAATAGCACGTTTATTGACTAATGTAGCGCTGAGAACATTTTGTTGTAAAGAACATTTTGGACTTCCTGGATTAGTAATAAGGAGTTAGAAAGTCATTTCTCACAATTTGGCAAGTTCAAACTTTGGCTCTTATTGACAACCACACTGAAGTACAAACTCAGTGGCTCACTCACTATGTGACACATTTAGTTAAGTTCATTTGTTGTTATTTGTGGCAGTTTATTGAGGCTTTGTAAATAGTTAACAAATTAAATAGTAACCAATATACTGTATAAATTATGGTTGGAGGCCTTTATAAGGGACCCATTTGTGTTTTTATCCACATTCGGTCAGCACTAGTGTCCAGTATGTGCATGTTGTTAAATTGATGGTGTCATGTGAATCTGTACCTGGACTCAAAGAAATAATAATATTATCGAACACGAGACATACCTGACATTAGATAAACAAGAAAATTTGCCCTCTCCACAGTGGGATCTTCTATCCTCCATTCCAACCGCTCCTATTCCATCATGGTGGACTTTTTCCTCAACCGAGTTCTGGTAGAAAACAACTGGGACCAGGATGAGCTCAACACTGAGCGGGAAATTGTTGGCATTCTGGAAAACCGTATCCTCATGCTGCTTTTTGCATCGGCAGAGTGCGACAAGTGCTGGGAGTTTGTCCCTGTCCTCAACGACTTTTTTAAACGACTGAAAGACCCAGCGTACATTGAATATCCCCGACTTCTGGCGCTCATTTACATCAGGTCTCTGCCAGCATCTTTGCTTGTTTTTACGCCACCGCCCGAGATGAGCTCATGTGTATTCATTTGATCATTTCCATCTCTCTGCAGCTTGGACAAATCAGAGGAGCAACACGGGAGATTTCTCAAAGAGATGCACAAAAAGGTTCTGTTTTTGGCCTTTGAGGACCCGTACAGGAAGTAAGTGGATGGGGGGGTGGGAGAGAGAATCATTTTATTGAGTACACTACACTTTGAATCTGAATCATTCGTTCATCCCGTCCTCCCTTATTACTATAGGGATTTTTATATAGTGGACTTTATAATTCACTCACCAGTCAAATGAAAAGAAGAGTTCCAACACGACTCGGGCACGTCAAAATGTCAAACTCACAAAAATAGGGCGCTGGACTGTGTATTGGATAGGGAGTGAAAGTTTTCTTATATTTAGGGAACTTCAGGCCAAGTTCAAGGTGAAAGATGTCCCTACTGTGGTGGTCCTTCGTCCAGATGGCTCCGTCCTGTCTCCGAATGCCGTACAGGACATTTATCGTTTCGGTTCCGAGTGTTTCCGCAACTGGCAAGAATCATCAGAGCTGATTGAAAGAAGCTTCATGCTCAACGAGGAATTCGACAACCTGAATATGCGCAGCGCCACCGACCCCGTGAGGAGACTCAAATACAAAACAGAGGACGACAAGAGGAAAAAAAGATGGTGGAGGTTGTGGGGTAGAGGGAAAGATGACAACGAAGACAGCGAAAGTGTGGGATACAACGAGAGAGGAGGGCTGTGAAGGAACATGGAGATGACAAAAGGAAGGACTGGAGAGGAGTATACATTCTCTCTAGAAAAGGCAAACCTTTGTCAGTTTTGTCCGTTTAGTTTGTAGTCTTTAACATTGAAAATTCTGCTCTTCAAGGGGCCACAGTTGCCATATTGAACAAATATTTATTGTGTCATATTTGTTGGGGATTACCTGGGGTGTTGTGTAAAAGATCCCCTTAGGCCCCACCACTTCAATGCCACATCTATCTATCTATCTATCTATCTATCTATCTATCTATCTATCTATCTATCTATCTATCTATCTATCTATCTATCTATCTATCTATCTATCTATCTATCTATCTATCTATCTATCTATCTATCTATCTATCTATCTATCTATCTATCTATCTTGCTTTCTAGCTAGTTAGCTAGCTATCAAGCTATCGAGCTATCGAGCTAACGAGCTATCAAGCTATCTACATATAGCTATGCCAGTGACATATCGAGAAGCAGAACAATGAAATGCTTTTGCACTATGGATAGCAGAAGGTACATAATTAGCCTGTGTATCTATATGTGTGGTGGTTGTTTTGAATGTTATTATATGTGCC
Source organism: Vanacampus margaritifer (assembly GCF_051991255.1). NCBI lineage: Eukaryota > Metazoa > Chordata > Actinopteri > Syngnathiformes > Syngnathidae > Vanacampus > Vanacampus margaritifer. Next base: position 16,377,721 of record NC_135438.1, read on the forward strand.
TTGACCCAATAAAGGTTGAGAAACACGGCTTTAAAGGCACTAAAAATACTTTTTCACAGCATTACCTTATAATGAAGATCTTATCCACACTCTGTATCAGGAGTTACTGGAGGTTAACTGAAGCACACTTAAACCTGGGCCTGTGATGGAACCAGGAGTTCACCTGGCAATTACAATTGTTCAACCCAGTCATAATATTTAAATACCCTGTGATCCCCACTTTTGTGTACTGAGATGTATACTGCTTCCATTAAATGTACAGTACCTTACTGCTGAAGTGCTCCTATCATGACACTGAAAGTTGCTGTGTTTCCCCTGAGCCACTCTACTAATTGTTTCCTCCTCTATCATAAGTTTGATATTCTAGACCATTGACAATAAGCTGCTGGTATAAGGGTGTGTTTATTTCAGCTTGATCTGGCGTTCCCTCGCAAAGCCGGCTCAAGCCATATAGATTGGGCAAGGAAACACTGAAGTCAGAGGGTCCGATCAGAGGCATGACTCCATCACACACTAAAAAGTACTCACTGTTGTTATTGCTCGTAGAGAGCAGTTGTTACAATATGATTCAAATATACAAAGTGCGCCTTCCAGAATGTGTTGCAGGTGCTGGCACCCGCCATTAAGAATAGAAGGTTAAACTTGTGAATGTGAACAAAGCCCAAGCCTACAATTTGGGCACCCTAAGTGAAGTTTGATTTTCGGGCTCTATATTTCTGCCAAGAATATTCTTCATTCATTCATCATTCAGGCAAAGTTAGCTGTTCATGTTTGGTAGCAAACTTGTTAACCTGCTAGCTTACTAGCTACTGACTAGCAGACTGACAACGGGTTCATCCAATGTATCACTGCCTCGACCATGTTGGTGTGTGGGTTCACCGAACAGAGACAGGGGCAGCCACGTATTTAATTGACAGGTGAAGGTCGAGCAGGGCCTGTTTTCAGCGCGTTTAGCGGGCATGCACACAGCATTGGACAACTTGTAGGAGGGCTCACTTCTGGAGTCTCATTTTATATGTGGCAAACGTGTTTTTAAATTAATTCAAGTTTGATAAACCTGTAAACAAAATTCTTTCCTGTGTTGTGTGAAATCGAAAAAAAAGAAGAGAGAGACATTTTTCACTTTACAGGGAGTTCTCGAGCTATGTAGCACGCGACCTATGTCGATTTTTACGGCGCCCGTGCCTCGTCCACAGGACATTCTTCTTCGTTAATTTCCCACAGTAATTACGGCCATTTTAAAGTTATTTAAAGTTGTATTGTTGTTACCTCCAGCAACAGACGCCCATCAGCAGTTCGGCTCGCCATCAGGCGCATCACATTTCCGTGTTTAAGCTTGAATTAGCTCCGCTCCGCTCACCGTCAACAATGAATGTCTGTGCGGAAACACGAAATATTGGTTTCGGCGTTTTCCCGGTCGCGCAAATATATTTTTAAAATTACTGTACAAAGTATTTTGATGTAATTACCGACTTTATCGGGGAAATCCGACTTAAATCGAAATTCTGGTTGCATCGCCAGCTTAGGAACGGAACTCCGCCATAACTTCAGGACTCCCTGTATAAGGTCTTTTTTTTTTTAACTGTTAACGAGGCCTCCTTGTACCCCTAACTACTAGGTACTTACTTTAAAATCCTGTGAATAATATTTGAATAAAATTATCCCAAAACAAGATGGAGGGGTGGTATGATTCCGGGGGCTTAATAAGAAATGGAAACTGCAGCCCTAGGCAGTGCCTGGCGGTTAAAATAAATAAATAAATAATAGCAATAATAGATTTATAGCGCATTTCATACAAAACACAACTTAATATACTTCACATACTGTAATTAAAAGTACACTTAAAAGCAGTTACAGAGTTAAAGAGATTTGAAAGCACAGTTAGCTTACAAAAAAAGGAAAAGAGCATGTAGTACAAGAACAAGACATAAAAAAAAAGATTTTAAAAATACTCTGAAAGACCTTAATCATTTGTATAGGAAACGAGTATCGTTTTTAACCTGGATTGACAAACATTTGCACTTTACTGGTATTTCTTGAATCTTTTCTCATTCATGTTATTCACTCTGATAATAAAGGATACCAGCAAATCGTGGGGCCGTACTATACACAAGTACTGAGGGCAAAACAACACTTTTTAATGGTGATTTTGGGACGGTGTATTAAACACGGATGCATGTTATTCACAGAATTTTACGATACTTAGTTCGCTTATGCCTTAGGTCAGCTCTGAATATGGAAATACAGTATGTTCTTTATGGTCCGTCCAGAACCACTTTATTATTGTTAAACTAACGGCTCAGTAAAAGCTTACTTTTGTTATTTTTTTTGTACGACATAATAGTGAACCCGGATTATACAAAACAAAGAATAGTTGCTGTGGCTAAACGTTACTGATGTTGCGTTTGAAAAATTGTCCTTGCTCCTCCAGATATTCATTGCCTTCATACATCCTTTTTTGGGATGAGGGGAGTCACATTTATATTCACATATCTATCTGCCCCCGTCACCTTGTCTCACCCCACCCTCTCGGACACAAGAGAGGAGGTGCAGCGCAGACAGACACGCAAAAAAGGAAATAGAAGTGAACAGCAATCAAGGTGAGGAGACACAGTTGGTGAGAGAATGTGATTTGAAGAGACAGACTTGGGAATGATTCAAGTACAACTCGAAAGAGGAGATAAGAGGGAGGGAAAAAGGCTGTTCTCTTTTTGGATTTGCTAGTGTGAAATAGAGGTAAGCAAGAATGAGGATTATCAGATTTAACAGCCAGTGAGATGAGCTCATGTGATTAATGGGAGCTGTATGAGAATGACATGCGAGGAGACTCATTAGTTCATTTCAAAGACTGCCATTGAACTATACACAGCCATCCGTCTGCATTTCCCCTTTTTGCCCTGTTGCATTCTTCTCATGTTGCTAATAAAACAAACACGCATACATTTTTTTGTAGTTTCAACACACCGTCCCGAGACAGTTCATGATGGTGGACTTGTTCTTCGATCGGGTCCTGGTGAAGAACAACTGGGACCAAGATGAGCTGGACACTGTACGTGAGATCGACACCCGCCTGCAGAACCGCATCCTGATGCTCTTCTTTGCTTCTGCCGCAAGTGACGGATGTCGTCAGTTTGCACCCAAACTGGGTGACTTTTTCACTCGCTTGACGGATGAGTTCTATGTGGATCGCTCTGCTCAGCTGGTCCTCCTATACATCAGGTATAGCTGACGCAGATTGTATATTATGAACACTATTATCTATCAGTTCATTTATTTAGGGTGATCATATTTTCATTTCCAAAATAAAGGACACTCAGACATACTTAAATGATACTCAAAGTTTACTCCAAGATGCTAAACATTATTACTGTTTTAACATATGCCTCCTAAACGTAAGTCTCTTTTGAACTTTTACTTTACAAATGAATAAATAAGAATTTTTGTTCCTGTAATTGACCTTTTTTTTAATGGGCCGAGCTGGAATAGAACCCACACCCTCCAGTTTGGAAGCACAAAGTGGTACCAGTGAGCTAAAGTTCTGGGCCACCTACCGAGCTCAGGACCAATTAAATGCTCAGGAAGTATTTATTTTAAATAAAGTACTTTAAAAAAAATTATATATATATATATATAATAACATGCAAACACACACACACAAAAAAAAACCTCCCAGAAGTCTGGACAGGATGTAAAAGGGTAAAAACCAGGTAAAAGAGGACCTTTGGTCACCATGATTTATTCCGTTCAATGTATTATTATTTTTTGAGTATTTAATTAACAAAAGTGTTTTGTTAACATGTGAGTTTGGACCAATCGGAAGAACATCAATACAACTTCCTCAAACAGCTGCCCAAAAAGTGCCTGTTCCTCGCTTATGAGGACCCCTACAGGAGGTAAGCGGTACAGGCCAAAAGGCTGCATACACATGCTGTTGGTTCAGATGATAATGATGTAGACATACTCAGCTGGCGAATTCTATTTGGCATCCACAGGGAGCTGGAAGACAAATTCAACATCAAGCAGCTTCCCACAGTGGTGGTCCTGCGTCCCGACTGCTCGGTCCTCATCCCAAACGCAGTAGATGAGATCACCCGCCTGGGTCCGGAGTGCTACCGCAACTGGCAGGAAGCGGCGGAGCTCGTCGACAGGAACTTCATGATCAGTGAGGACTTTCAGGGGAAGTCCATGTGCAGCTTCACTCACCCGGTGAGAAAACTCAAGTACAAGGCGGAGGATGGGAAGAAAAGGAAGAAGAAAAGAGGTGGAGATCATACAGAGGTGGAGGGAAAAGAAGAAGGGTCGCCATGGTGATCAGGACAATACCAACAAAATATTGACCGAGATGGTTTCTGCAAAGTTGCCACTTTGACTTTAATAGGAATGGATTTGTCACATTGTTTAGACTGATCCGGTCTTTAATTAGCAGTACAACAAAAAACTTTGAGTGTATCATTCTGCAATTCATTATTGCTATCATCAAGTAATGACTTATGCGAGAAATGTGGGCCAAGGCCAATTTCACATTTTCGGCAATAACTTCCCTTTGATGCATCATTATAATTGTCTACAACACAAAACTGTGTCTCATGCAGTTTGAAACGGAATGTTTCCAATGTACTATAATGAAAAACAAAGACATTCCGGCTGTATTGTTTTGAAATGCGCCAGTATTTTGTGTCAATGTTTGTGTTCATGATTTGTTCATGCTGTGCTGCAATTCAAATCATCTCGCTGCTGTCAGCGGCCACATCTCATGCCATTGCCAGTCGAAGGCAAGCGCAGCTAACAAGGACTCTGGAAAGGCTTCTCAACCTTTGTTTACATTGGAAAAATCTAACGGCACACCACCAAAAAGAAATGAACCAAAAAATATGAATATTAAAATAATGATGATATTGTCTCAATTTACTCAAAAAGGAAAAACACATTTTCTGCCCGTATGTTGCTTGCATTTAGAGCCCCCAACTCAAGACCTTTTGATTGACGACACCCACTTTACAAGTGAGCAAAAGTATAGGAACAGATATTTTTAAATGGACTGAAAGTGAATAAAATTTCACATTTGGTGGCACAACCTTTACTTGCAATATTTGCATCAAGCCTGTGATCCATTGACTTCAACAGGCTGTTGCGTTCTTTATTTGAAATGCTTGTCCATGCCTTTACTGCAGCCTCTTTCAGTTCTTGCTTATTTTGGGGGATTTCTGCCTTCAGCCTCCCCTTCATGATGTAAATTGCATGCTCTAATGGGTTTAGGCCAGTCTAAGACTTTGAACTTTGCCCTCAGCTGAAATTCTTTCTTGTGTTGGCCGTGTGTTTTGGCAATTGTTCCATTTCGTGTCACAATCACGGCGCATGATGCTCGACCAGAATAAGTTTGGTAACAATGATTGTTGACTGCTTTCGGAGTTGACTGTGACGGGAGCTCACTCAGAACCAGGGTTATTATAGTTTTGGAATTTTTCATTTTTGTTAGTTTATATTCCATTTAGAGTATTCATCCATCCATCCATTTTCTTGGCCGCTTTTCCTCACTAGGGTCGCGGGGGTGCTGGAGCCTATCCCAGCTGGCTTCGGGCAGTAGGCGGGGTACACCCTGAACTGGTTGCCAGCCAATCGCAGGGCACACAGAGACGAACAACCACACTCACATTCACACCTAGGGACAATTTGGAGAGTTCAATTAACCTGCCATGCATGTTTTTGGAATGTGGGAGGAAACCGGAGTACCCGGTGAAAACCCACACAAGCACGGGGAGAACATGCAAACTCCACCCAGGAAGGCCGAAGCCCGGACTCGATCTCACGTCCTCTGCACTGGGAGGCGGACGTGCTAACCAGTCAGCCACCGTGCTGCCCCCATTTAGAGTATTGTTTTTTAAATTGAGTTAGTTTTAATTAGTTTTCAGGGTGGTTCTGTTAGTTTTTATTAGTTTTAGTTATTTCATAAATGCTTAGTTTTAGTTAGTTTCAGTATTAGTTTGAGTTTTTTTGTCAAAGTGTGTCTTACTTGTGCTCAATATTTAAAAAACACCATTGGAGCAACGTCATCTGAAGGTGCTTTTCTATTGGCTGTCACTCTTGTTCCGGTTAATATATAAATAAATCATCCCCAAAGGCTCATGCATTAAGTTGATTACTAAAGACTACAACGGAAGACATTTTTGCTATAATTATAGTTAGTTTTAGTTAGTTTTGTTAACATAAAAGGTAGTCTCAGTTAGTTTTTAAAAAGTTTTTTTTTTTTTTTCGTTAACAAAATAGTTTTTTTAATTTAATTTTTAGTTTTTTCGTTAGTTTTAGTTAACTAAAATAACCTTGCTCAGAACGCACCTCACACCACAAGATAAGCGCTCAGGATAATCTTTCAGACACATCCCAGAACCAGGCCTTTACAGACTTTGATCATGGGGGAAAATGCTCAAATTTGGCCCGATTGTTATTATGTGTGTGCATTTGACAGTTTCATACTCGGCCCCTCATTACGAAGGACTCCTACCACTCTATTTGGCATTCGTGTTTGGCCTCACTACTGGATGCTCGTGTCAGTGATTGAATGCTTTCTGTTAGAAGTAACAGCTGGCACCACCCACAACAATTTCCCTCCATACAAAACAAGCCCTTATTTGTCCAAAGATACAGACTTCTATTGATGTCGTTGGAATGCCAGTCAGATGAGTGTGATTACATTGCTTTCTTATTACACAAATGCCTTTGCCCTCTCTTCCAACAAGAGTGAATATTGATTTGCCACCAATTAAAAGTAACGTAAACAGCCCCAAACAATAACACCAACCATCGCTAATTTCAGTTTGGCTGCCTTGTTGCTTGCGAGCAAAGTCTCCCCATTTCAGCGTGTGTAGCCAGAAACGAAGTAGTAAGAAGAATCATGTTGAAGTACAAAGCGAGCCATTTGCATCATCCAATCAAAACATGTCATGTTTATTCTCAGATCTGAGACGCATGATGAATTATTCAGCGCCATTAGGATAATTTTGCCAGTGAATGTTGTGCTTGTGTGTTTATCCGATGAAGTCTGGCTCCTCTTTTTGGGTTGCACAAGAGGCAATCAGGGTTACGCTCACTCGCTTGTCTATAATTAGTGATTGCCTTTGACTCTGACACATCTTCCTTCATACTAAGGACCTCATGTTTCCACACTGATGATGACGATGATAACGATGATGATGCTGGTGATGCTTTTATGGGATCAGGCAGGCTCTTCAAATTACTTTGCAGCATTTTCTGATCTTGCAGTTCTGAAAAGCTTTTCACCTTCCTCTCACTTCTGAGGGTTGCTACGCTGCCATTTATGACTGTGTGTTGTAGTGGTAGTGATTGCAGGAAACTCAATGAATAAAATACGCGCGCAAAGGTGAGAGTCACATGGTGAATTGGCCTCATTTACATACTTGAAACCATCTGTGATTGTTGCCTTTGCAGCTTTGATTAGCGCTAACGCAATCCCTCTCACTTATTAGTGTATTCAAGGAGGCGATTTTGCCATCTGAGGGGGGCTGTTTATTGTTTTTATTATTGATTTATTGTTTGAAATGAGGGCAGCTCGGTGACGAGTGTTTAGCATGCGTGCCTAGCAAATGAGAGGTGCCGGGAACCTCGACGTACTGTCAAAAGTGTCACTCATAAACTCCAGCTAGCTAAAGGCACAATTCGATATGATAGAATAAAGGCCCATATGAAAAATATAAGTGACAAACACATCCTCATTATAAGGGACATTATACAAGACCATAACAATACAATGACTCCATGACTAAACCCAAAACAGAGTTCCATATGAGCCAATGGCCCAATCCAGAACAAAGTCATAAGACATTTTCCATATTTAATACCAAAAAAAAGCCACAGCATGACATTTTAAATGAATGTGAATACATTTACAGCTATGAATAGAGCCATTTCTTTATGCTTATAGATTTAAGCCAATCCATTCCGGGATGCTAGCCAACCTCTGATTTGTTTGGATTTCAAACAAGAAATACGATCTAGGCTAAAACTGTCATCTTCATAAAACATTTAGTAATACTTAAGGCAGTGTTTGACTGTTTTTTTCCTTCAGACTGGTACATTTGAATTTTGAGTTTCCACTTTGTGCCTGCCTAACTTCCTGTTTGTTTACCCTGCGGACACTTTCTGTCCAAGGGCACACACCGCCCGCAGCCTCTTGGTTGCATAGTGTGTGTGTGGGTGGCATGTGAAGATGCATTTGAGACTGGACTTACACTTTAGGCCCAAGTGCCCATTGCTGATTTAATGCCTTGCTTACATTCAAATGAATGATAACGAGTGTCATATTGCAATATATCCATATTTTGCCTTTAACGTAGAGCACGTCCTGTTTCTGCACATTTTTACCATAAGCTTCCTATTTCATTCACAGGTATATATGGAATTGTAAATATAGTTAAGTATTGTTGTAATTGTAAAACATAATATACTGTCTGTGTGTTGCCATGGACGGCGCAGCTGGATAGCAAAAACTGGAGAGCAAAAACTGGAGAGCAACAAAGGAACAGGAAGTCCACAGGCTTGCTTTATTAAAAGGAAACAAAAAAAGTGGGCTTCTCGGCATTACCACGCGTCATGATAAGCATACACGTCCACGGCGTCAAAATACATTGATGGCCAAAACAAAAAAGTGTTGCATAGGAACAACAAAAACAAGGGGGCGCCACCCTGTGGCGCGGTGCCACACTGCGGATAGGAAAATCCCACTGAGAACCGCAGCTCTCTTTTTCCAGGAAGTCCTGCACTACAACACAAGATCAACGCTTATAAAATACAGTAGTTAAGTATGTCACACAGGAAGTGATGACATTTTTAACTCACTAAGCAGAATTAAACTAACACTACAGGAGAAAACAATTACCTTGTCTCAGACACTCTAGAAAGTTGACTCCTAAAAGCTTTGGCCTGACCAGGATTTGAGTACCCTGTAACTAAAGGCGGTGACCCTAAACACAGAGCTATCCAGCCACAGGACATTATAATTGAATTAAACCTCATCAAAAGTACATCAGTTTTACTGGAATGTCATCTATTTCACTGTAAACAACAAGTCCATGTTTTTTTCGAGGCTATGCGTCATAAAGTACTCACCGAAAAAGACAGTTGATTATTCATCACTGATGGGCCGATGCAACGACGGTTTTGCCCACCTCTACAAATTTTTATTGAAGGGAGCATTTGAAGCATGTTACTGTTGACCACCGTCTCTTTTGTGAGTAGAAATGGCTTCGTGGTCCAAACTTCGTTTGTCTGTCAGTGTCTCCCAGTGATAAGGAAAGGAGGCGGAGGAGGAAAATGGCACTGGCTTGTCTCTCAAACTGGAGACGTGCAGGTGCAAGGCCGAGTTAATCTAACACTCTGTTGAGTTAATCTAACTCTACACAGTAAATTCTGTGTAGTCAATTTTACTCTACACAGAGTCTATTTGGTCCCAATCTAAACAGAGTAAAATCTACACTTCAAAGAGAGTAAAATAAAAATAAAATGAAAGAGTTGCTGAAATAAAAAGTCACTCAAGGGTTGAGGAACAAACCCACAACTTCAAGTTGAGGCATAGCCAATCAACTCCCAGAGTCATAAAGAATCCTATTGTATCTTGCTCGTTTCAGCTGAAATCTTTGTAACGTTTTTGGTCTCCTTTTGGATATATAAGCAAATAGTTGGATTGGCACAGCTCAGGTCTCCCAAGCTGAAGGTCGTGATTCATTCCTCAAATTGTGTAACTTTTTTTTATTTTGTTTATTAAACCGTTAAAATGTTGTCAAAATTTCTCCTTGCAAAGTTTACTTTGAATTTCTGAGTGAACAATCTTTAATGTTGTTTTCATGGAATAGGCAAATTTTCTCATACACACTACAATGACTTTGAGTAAAATTTACTCTGAATATTTTACTCTCTTCCAAGTGTAAATGTTACTCTGTTTAGAGTAAAATTTACTGTTTGGAGTAAAATTTACTCTACACCGTTTGACTCTGAAAATATTAAAATGACACTGGGAATTATAATGAACGCACAAGTTTAAGTTTGCAATTTTAACTTTCCGATTTTGCGGTGCATAGCCTATTGCTGCAAGGCAATAGGAAAATCTATTATTGTTCGAGGTGATATTTGGGGAAAGACGTTTTAGAACCACTAAGTCACCGGTATAGACAGATGAACAAAAATATAAAGAGGACTGTCAGTGATGAAGAAATAGGCTAATGTTGTTTTACCTCAGAAATAACAACACGTCTGTATACACCTCTTTGCATGACGATTGTCTACACAGCAGCTTGTTGTTGCACAGTCAGACAAACCTTATGGAACATGGTCGAAACATCCACTCTATACACACACGTACGCACACATACACAAAGCCAGGCGTTGCGCGCTCCCGAGCACAGAACGCGCAACAAGCGGACCAGCGGATGAAGCGAGAGCGCGCACTCGCAGAACAGAGGACAGACGCAAGGCGATGCCAGGAGCGGGAAACCATAGCCTCTGACGGTCCAGCTGTTTATATGTGTTTGTTTGAGAATATCGCTAGCTTTTAATTTGGCATTTGACTTGGCACATTAAAAAAAAAGAAAAAAAAAAGAAATCATACGGCAACCGCCCTTTCTGTTGCGACGGAGCACAATTCGTCGAGAGGATGCATTTTCACGTCGACGTTATTTGGCGCTAAGTGCAAAGGAGGATGTGTTGGAACAATGTCGGAGGAAGATGCGCAGTCGTGACAACAACAACTACGGGGCTCGGTGAGGTGTAGATAACGACAGAAGTCCACGCGTTTATCTCCGGTCGTGTATTTCCTTCCCCTAAACCCGATCGGAGCTATACGACAAGGCCGACAGCCCGTGGCGTCCGTGGGCATGAACGCCGTGGGAATGAGGGTACCAACGTGACGCACAGTGCAGCGGGGACGTCATCGAGTGGACGGAGGTCCAGCAGAGAGCCCTCATCGCTGGAGGAGGGGGGACGTGGAGGAGGAGAAGGAGGCGGAGGAGGCGGAGGGCGCCCAGTTGTTGTTGGACCCCTAATGACTGCTTCACTGTCTGCTGTATCACCCGCCATCACCACTGCCTAGAGAACATTGCATTGGTTTTCATGCAAAGGGGGCAGAGAAACGAGAGGATGGAAACGCAGTGAGCGAGGAGGAGGATTGACGGTAAGATATGGACATAAACTATCAGGATGCACCCCGCCCCTCTCCCTCTTTTTCTCTCAATGTACACATGCACATATACGGTGATCGATGCAATTGGATGACAGCAGAGGTTTACCTGCTCCTTCACTTCCCAAAAAATACATCATTGCTCTCTTGGGCTTGTCACTATTTGGTGCTTTCAATGGTATATGCATTTTATACCATTGGCCATCATGTACAGACGATTTTACGAACAACAGATTAAACGCCTCTATATCCACAAATGCAAAAAAAAAAAAGTTAAATTAGGCAGGTCAATACACAATTCTGGTGTTCTGAAAGGTACTATATTATCATACAGTCCAAAAATGATGTTTGCTATTTTTCAGCAAGGCAAGCCATTAGACGAGTGAGCGTCAGGGATGTGATGCCTGGCTTGGCTGCCATTAACCTCCATGGGTCAGTAGTGTGCAAGTGTGAGGTAGGCTGTGAAATATTCATGTGCACATGATAAGCGGATCGTGAGGTCTCAGAGTGTTCCACCAAAGAAGCACATGGATCCAAATGCAGCTTCTCAGAAATCGTCTGGCATCCTCGATCTGCGAGGACCGCTTCGGCCAATTCGCTGCAGATTTGAACACGCGCGAGAAAATGATTAGCATCGAGTGAGAGAGCGTTTGGACTGAATGAGACTTCATTGTCCTTTTCTGAGAGGTGTGGATCAGCAGAGGAGGCTGAGCAAGCCTGTGTGGTGCTGGATGGAGAGAGGCAGACGAGTAAAGGATGAAAGGATGGAAGGAGAGAGAGACAAGAGGGAGAGATGTTCAGTGGCTGACAGGACGTCTGCTCTGGTGTCAGCCTGAATTTTAGCTGCATGTGTAACCTTCACTGTGTGCATGTGAAGGTAATGAAGTATATCATTGCATATTTACCAGCTGGCCACAACATCACGAATTGCACAATCTAATTTAGGCTTACTTGTATCGGTGTGATTATAGTTTGCTGTTACCCAAAATTGATTAGACTGCATGTTTGAACCCTCACATCACCAGTTAATAAGTGTGTGTGTGTGTGTGTGTGCTGCTTGGTTCATGTGGAAGAGAAAACAAAATGTAATCAGGTCTGCCTTCAATTGCGGGTAATTTATATCGACACCCGAGGGGCAAAAGAAAGAGAATTGATTCATTTAAATCCACGCACACATACAACCACATTTGAGATGGATTTATTTTTGCTGTAGTGGACTTAAACAATGTAAAAAATAAATAAATAAATAATCCTTTTAAGACTGGCTAGCGACGCCTTCTTAAAATATTATTCTAAGTCATTTTTTTTCAGATTTTTCATCAAACACAAAAAAATGGAACCATTTGTATCATGCGGAGATGATTTAGGCAAAAATTCAATTCATCATCAATTCCTTCATCATAATTTAAATGTATTTTCACATACAGATTTATAATATGACTCTAATGCAGGACTTTTCCTAATGATTACTTGAGTTTATATTCAGTGGTTTGTCCAGAGATTAAAAAAGAGCATGCCAATGGCGACAATATCCATTCGAGAACTACATCACAGTATGAGTATTTGCACACAGGGTTTTTCCTGGCTCAAATTGAGGCAGAGGTGATAACATCCTGACTATGACGGGTGACTAACGATACCAGGTATCGGTACCAATGCCAGTCTTATTTTAAAGTATCGGCAGTGACCGATACCATTATCGGCCGCCCTCCTGTGGCCGTTTTACGACCAGGGACAAGAAATTATATGGATACAAAGTTGCTATTAACTTCATGCAATTTTAAGGAAAAAATATATATTGGTATAGATAGGTCTTTCTTTAAAATCATCTGTCATTTATGGGTAGGGAATTTTATTTACTAGTGGTATCGGTATTTGGTATTAGTAGTGGTGACTACTCAAGAATTGCGTATTGGTCGTGCATGTATTCTGTAAATTCAACTGACTCGCTTTCATTTTTTTTGCAGGCAACATATAATAATTTACATGTTTCAAAAATAAGAATAATAGTTCCAGTAAGAATATGACTATTATCATGTTAAAGCATTCATTCATTATCACTCAATCATCACATTATTTGAAGATTTTTTTTTTGCTATCCAGTAAATTTAAAAATATCATTTGGGTATGCGTATGACTGTTTTCATAAAAATGTATGTAAAGTAATGTTAAATATTGGGATATGTAGCCTATCACATTGAGGGCCAAGTATCGGGATACATGTGTATTATGTATTGTATCGTGACCCAGTATCGTGAGGTTGTTGGCGTTACCCAGCCCTACTTGAATGTGAGGACATATACAGTAAGCAGCTAGTTGGTAGCTTATGTTAGCAATAGCATATACTGATTCTTGTTAGTGCTTTATGATGTTTTTCACGCTTGTTTTGGAATATGTGTTGCAAAAAGCCCCAAAACAGAAATAAACTAAAAATAAAAGAAGAGTTCATAACATTTGTATAAACCAGAAATAATACAGAAAAACGTCATTTAACAGCTTGCACCTGTGCAACGCACATTATCAGGAGCAGTTCAGAATCCATATTTACCTCATATGTCACACACATGAACACATGAAAAATATGCAGTTTTGTAAATGCATTGACGATGCGTTTTGCTGCCCAAAGTTGGCTTTAACCAGTTTTGCTCGACCAACCAATCGGAGGGCGGGAAAATGCTGATGTCATTGAGGGGGCCTGTGAGGATGAATTTGAAATCTGATTGGTTCAATAAGCACATTGCAGTATTCGTGATACTGAAGGCTCGGGCAGATTAGATTGACATGTCAGCACATAGGGGGCTGAAATCTGATTGGATGAAAAAAAAAGTAGGCTTCATACATATTAGAAGCAGATAAATGCTACAAAATAAAAAGAACACTGTTGGGAATAAATTGAAACAGTTTCATGTAAGGAATACTGGAATTTTGGTTGTAATTGTAGATGGCTGCTTCTGACAAAATCAAAATTGCAAAGAGATGGCCTTTTATTGCAACGTTTGCGTTCCTCCTCCCACCGCCGCCATTCAGGGAATCTCGTACTGTTTCTTTAATTGTGAACATGTCAAACGAGCGTCCAGTGAATGCTCTGCTGAATGTGTGAAATCAAATGATCTCAAACCATTTCACAGTGTGACCGTTTTGGCTCCTACAGTTAAGAATAACACCGGCGAGCTTGTAATGCTGTTTATGAATGACAGTGTTAATTAGCAAGGCCGAGAGCATGATTTATGGCTTGATAAATAACGATGAGGCGTCTCCAGGGCTCAAACGCAGGTCTTGTGTCCGTCAGTTGAACTCTTGAAATGAAAAGATTTCATATATTAATACATGAAGGATTTTTTTTTTAATGATACGAATGAAGTAGACGGCATTTTAACATGTTAGTTATGTATTTTCATCCAGCAAAATGAGGTCAGCCAGGGATTATAGAGTATTTTTATATGCCATGGATGATGATCTTTAAGCAGTGGCAGTTTTCAAGACACTGCTTCCATTTGATGGGAGGCGTCGCCGCTTTCTTTTTTCTTCCTCACTGCGTGCGCTTTATATTTTCTAGCTGGAGCCTATTCCACCTGCCTGCAAACGAGAGCGTTACAGAACCGGCTCATCTCAGCTCTGCTCTGTCATGCAGCGGCGGCGATAACGGACACTTTTTATTGCAATGACATTTTGCTCTACTATTCGGTGACATTTTGAGGCGCTTCCCTGCAACAACATACGTTGATGCACAATAAAATCAACTGGACATGCATAGAATACACAGATAGTTTATTTTAGATCACCATGTGGTGGTCAGTAAAATGTTTTACTTATTAGTGCTAATTTTTATGTGTCCTGTGTTTCATAGGAAATTAATAATTAATTAACCCTGAGGTATTTGACTTCGTTTGGTGTCCTGTGTACTTTGCCATTTTGTATAAAGGGTCTGATCCAACACAATATTTTCCATCGATTTTATTTTGAATCCAGACAGGACACAGTAATTAGCATTTTTTAAATGGTATATTATTATCCCACATATCTATTGCAAATTCTTAAATTAAATGGATTCATTTAAAATAATTGTGAAACAGCCAAACCTCTCTCACTGAAATGAAATGAAACCAAAAGTCTAAAATGATTGTGCTTACATGAAAGCGGGAAAACTAGAAAATTAATTATTTCAATTAGCACTATACACATCACTGCATCTTCTCATTTGATGCTTACCAACTTCCGCAACCGTGCTTTATAAATAAACAAAGTTCAAATAAAAAGTGGATGAACTCAGGCGCAATATTGTAAATCCTGGAGATTTTCAGATACTGCGAAAGCGCTATGAGTCACTGGGACGCAGTGTGCTGTTATCTCAGAGGATGCGTGCCGCGGGTAGGATTACAAGCTTGATGAATATGTAAGGAACCTTATCAACATTTAATCAACTTTCTAGCTGCCTTGAGACGATGTGTTATTCTTCAGGTGAAAGAAAATCTACCTCAGTTTCACATGCACAACCTTTTCACAAAGCATCTGTCTGTTGACACATGTAGTACAAATAAACATTCTCATGACATCTGATTCTGGTTGTTAAGCAGGATACACGCAAAACGATAATCAAGCCTTATTTGAGCCAGATTCAAACGTTTTGATCATGATCGGGCAAAAGGCCCAATTATGGGATGTCTATCTGGAGCGATTATCCGGCGGTGTGGGGTGTTGTTAAGAATAATCTTTCTTCCTAAAAATGGTCCGCGTGCAACACAAAGTTAAGATGAGCCGCAACTTCCATGATTGTGACGTGTTCATTGAATTAGGAATGACTCCAATGGAAGAGCAACTTGTGTTGAGGGTTTGTGCAATGTGTCGTTCGCGTAAAAAAAAAAAGACAAGTTTCCAACTGCATTTTATTTTTATTTTTACCATCCACCAGATACTGTATACTAACAATTAGCCTAGCTTCTGTATTGGTCATTCTATTGCTCTTCTTCTTCTGTTCTTTCTTCTTCTACTGCTACTTTCCTTCCTCTTCCTCCTTCACTTTCATCTTCTACTGCAAATCTTTTTTTCATCTCCTATTGCTACTCTTTCTCCTTCTGTTACTCTGGCTGTGTCCGAATGTCCACCATTACCCCCGAACCCCTCATTCACCACAAAGCCCCGCACTATATAGTGGCCTAATATATAGTGCCCTCATTTTGTTTGGCGATTCGGGCACAGCTCACTCGTCGCATATCATGTGACCACCGTACACGCAACTGCGAACAAATCTTTGACTATATATTGTGAATAAAACGTTTTAAAACTGTATTTTATTTCCTATGTCGTACATATTTCCAACTTGCATCGCTTTTATTCTCACGCTTGCGCTGTCGCTCGTGCCATGTTTTTGTCATACTCGCAATGCATTGTGGTCTATAGCAACCCGGTTGAGTGAGCATCGATGTTCACTTGTAAACCACACTTTGATATTTCTTTTTCGATTTGTGTTTAATGCCAACATGTCCGTTAGATTTTGTTATTTCATTAATAAAACAAAAAGTGTGCATTGTGGGTAATTTTGAGTGCCCTACATTTTTGCTCCTTGGACCTTCGGACACGCCTACAAAATGACTTGACCCCTCCTCCTCCTCCTCTTCCTCCTTCCTCTTCTTCTTCTTCTTCTTCTTTATCTTCTTCTTCTTCTCATCTAATATAAATACTGCTGACTGCAGAAAAGTAAATTCCGAATCGCTACTGCCACCTGTGGCTGAAAAATTCAACTGCACACACGCTCCTTTACGGAGGCCTACACAATGCGCACATGACATCACATCCCAATTCCAACCCAAATCCAATCTGAAACCAATTAGCCAGAGGTTTGCAGGAGTTTTCTCCTGTATCCGCTTGTTCCTGGAAAAAAAATCCTGGTTGTTTGTGTTTTAATGAGAGTATATAGGAGTAAAATGTTATTTAGCAAAAAGAACAACTGGTGTCACATTTTCTATTTTTGCTGGTAGGTGTGCAAGGTTCAGTGGCAGGCGGTAATTTGTTCGTAGGTGTCCAATTCCGTCTAGCTCATTTCTGTCATGGTGTGTCTGCATCCTGTACTCTTTGTATTCCTTGTGCTCCTTGTGTTGTTGCCCGGAGCTGTGTCTTTGGACTTTTTACCTTTGGTGTTTCTTCTTAATTTGTTGTCATGAACCTTTGTCCATTTTCCTTGAACCCCTTTTTTTTTTCTTTTTCTGGAGAGCTCAGTATTGTTCATTCGGTAATTTTACCGATTTGACATGTCATCATCATTGCTCTCCTTTTTTTTTTTTTTAAATACATTTTTTTATTTTTATTTTTTATTTTTATTATTATTTCCTTGCACCCCTACCTGCCTGCCTCTGCGTCCACACTACATAATATAACAGTACTGTAACCTGAACAGAAACCATCACAATCAAATTCAAGTAAACAAGTTGAACATCTCAGAAGTCAAACAACTTGGAGCTGAAGTACAATGTGTTGCTTAAAAGTGTATTCAAGGATCTTTTATTGCTGCGTCTTCCGGGTGGATCATCTTAACAATTGGTTCTCGATCCCGTCAATCAATCTGCTGTAACAAGGTCGCACGTGCTCGTTCCTAGCTGCACTTTGAGTGTTTGTAGCATGTAGCCGGTGAGCTTCGGACGCAGCCATTCATCGTAAATCCACCGATCCCACCGCATACTTTGAAAATGGCTGAGAGCCGCAAGAAGACATCCGTCTATAAAGTGATCCGGCTGAAGAGACGGATGACGATGACGTTCCCGACATTTGATACTGTATATCAAATGTCGGGATTTACTTGAAAAAATCGAGTAAAGTAAGAAGGTCTTCTGCATGCGTATTTTTTAAAAAGTGACAAACGCACATTTGGCTTCTACTTTTTGAGAAGATCCTTGAATACACCTTTAAAATATTGCCTATAGTGTTAATATAGGTTGTGAAATATCAACAGTAAAATCGACTCTGCATTTCTTCTACTGCATTTAATTATATATATTTATAAATTGTATTGTTAGTGAATGTTTTTTTTAACAAGGGTAATTATTTGTATTTTTATTTATTTTCTTAATATTTGCAACTAATTACATGGAGAAGTATTATATAGTACAGTACTTGGTCCTCGAGGGCCGGAGCCCTGCAGGTTTTGGATGTTTCCCTTCTCCAACACAGCTCATCAGCAAGCTCTGCATAAGCCTGGTAACGATCCAGTTGATTGGAATCAGCTTTTTTTGGAATGGGGGAAACCTCCAAAACCCCGAGGACCGTGTTTGCCTACCCCCGATGTAGTGCATCATGACTATTCCAGCTGCAAAGTATAGAAGCATCTTATTTTGCTGCAGTTTTCCTCAGAATTTCACACATCTTGTGTCAAACTCAATCTTGTCTTCTGCATTTAGCTGCAGATTTTTGAGCATTAATAAACAAATCCATCACAATCTTGCACCATACAGCAGAGCAAATACAGACAGAAAGCCAACCTGTTCCCACGATTGAGGGATTCCCACCCAGCAGATGCCATTTTTGTATATATATTTTTCCTCTCAAAGTCAAAATAACTGGTATTTCTATTGTGCTTGTTAAGGACGGTGATCACTCTTTCATAGGGAAATGATTGAATGTTGATCTAAAGTTGAATTGCTTTTTTAATTTTTTTTTTACTTTTTAAGTTGCATGCGTTGAGCAGGTGGTGTTTGAGGACTTTCTTAAAGTGTGTACAAAAGCTGTTGTGATAGCAAATATCAATTGTGTTTGCCCTTCTGGCACAGAGCATAATGTGCAGGCTGGTAGCTGAGGTCATAAAAAGCAGTCAACTTTGAAAATATATCTGCAAGCAATTTGCTCTCATTTTTGTGTGTGTGTGTGCGCGCGCGCAATTGTGCTCGCTAACAAATGCTGACGGTCTCAACAGTGTCCCGCATTACGTGCCGTGATGGTCCTAATGCTTCCGACTTGGCCCTGGGCGTCGCCTTTGTATCCGGCCTGCAACAAACAAATGATTGACATGTGGCGACACCTCTATTCCCCGGAGTCACGCATCGACCAGACATATACGCGGACTGTAAAGCCCCCGTAAGTGTTGGGACTGCGGCGTGCAGGCAGGCCTCGGCCCCCGCGGGAGCCGTGGAGGTCAACCGTCTGAAACCACACTTCACTACCTCGCACACGCAGGGCGCAGTGGAGTGATTTCAAATCCACTTCTAATCTCTAAATATTATGGATGACACATTTCACGCCGCCATGGAAAGTGTTTTGGCCCGTTGTCAGACGTGTGACGTTGGAGTCCCTCCCTCATCCTTTGACTCCCCTTCACACACTCACGCATTCACTCGTCCATTAGCGGCACAGCACCACACGCCTGTTTTGTCACTTTGTGCTTTATAGCAAATTACCCTCGGGCATGCTGCACTCTGCAGCCAAATGAGGAGGCAGTTACTCTCTGTTGATTTTATGGTTGCTTTTATTATGGTGTGAATCTTTGTACCTGTGTGATTGACATCATTTCTTACTCATTTTCCAGCAGTCTGACTTTATTGGCTTTGACGTATCGCTTGCTTCGAGTAGAGCAGCTTTTGTGTTTACTGCCTCTGCCAAGTGCAACTTGTGTGCGCTAAGATGGGATAGCTGTTTGTCGGTCAGCTAATCGAGGACTTTATTTTCGTTGTTTGACTGCACTTGCGTCAGGACAAAATGGCGGTGAAAAAAGTTGTGAGGATGATACTCATTGTTTTAGCCACGCTTTGTTTGTTTTAGCTATGTCTTCGTGAGTCTATGCAAAAATACTGGGTACAATACACAGCAAAAAAAGACAGTCGAAAATTTAAGAACAAATATAGTAAAATAAAAAAAATTATTGCTTCAAATAAGAAAATGTATCTGACAACAGAACAATCATTTTTTTATAAATTTGCCTGTAAGATTTTTAAAATAAGAAAATAATACGAAGCCCATATCAACCACCACGATCTGTAAATAGTATTTTTAGACTTAAACAAGTAATATTAACTTTTTTCAAGCTGAAATATATAGAACTATTTTCTTAAAATACATAAGTATGCATTAGGGGTGTGAATTGCCTAGTACCTGGCGATTCGTATCACGATTCATAGGTCACGATTCAATTCGATACCGATTAATCCCAATACAAATCTATAAATTGATTATCGCGATTTTTTTAAAACTCAAATTTAGAAAATACTACTCAGTAAACTTGTACATGTACACTGTAAGATTTGTATGAAAATGTATTTATTTATCTGAAAATTCATTATAACTGAGCCACTGCATTTAAAAAACAGGTTGCAGTCTGTTTCATGTTTGAACAGCACTGAAATAAAATATTAAGGCTTAATGTTCCATTAATAGAACATTCTTCCATGCTTAATGTGTGAATCCTAACCCTAAGTAAGACGCTTTGTTGAATAGACACATAGAAAATTTATGTTTAAAAATCGTTTTGGCCGCATATCGCATCGATTCGAGAATTGCGCGCTGTAATATCGCGATTTTTTCTAACACCCCTAGTATGCATTAACATTTGGCCAACTTTGCCTGAATGTCAAGCAGGGAGGTAACAGGTGCCATTTTTATTGTCATTGGTGTGACCCAGCCAGGGATTGAACCCACCTCCCAGTCTGAGAGTAGACGCTCTAGACCACTGAGCTGGCAGTGGAAAAAGGAAAAATGAGCATAGTAAATATAACGAAACAAACCACATATAAGTTACATTGCACTTTTGTCTGATTGTTTTCATACTGGCATTTTTTCCTTTTATATGATCTTAAATCGTAAAATAATTTGTCTTATCTTAGTATTAAAACAAGAAAATTCAACTTATGAAACCCCAGTTCAGGACCTTTGATGTTGGTTAGTAGTCATCTTAAAATATGGAAAATGTTTGTTTTAAGCCTCACACTACCTAAAACTGGCTGTTAACACTCAATGCCAAGACTGCTTGATCAAATAAGATAATTATGTAAAAAGTATCTTAAAATAAGCATAATAATCTTGTCTGACAATTTCATTTTAAGTAAAAAAAATAACTTGTCAAAGCAAAATAATCAAATTGAGGTTAAATTTATGAAATGATGTCTTACTCAAGATTTTAGTTTTTGCAGTGTAGTTGTTGACTTTTCATTCTCATGCTGTTCTTTCTTTGAGGCCAAGGGCGACTGCGACCAATCAAATCCAGTAGATGGAAACACACTATGAGGGCCACTCCAGCCAACAGTATGGCATTACACGGCATATTTTTCAATCAGCATCGGCAGGAATCTGCGCTCTACCAAGTGCCATTTTAGTTGAACTATTTATCTATGTTTTCTAGAACATGTAAAATACTGAAAAGAGCACCTCAAGCGTGCAGACCTTCTCAAAGACTTAAACGCGTTTATGTGGTAAATAAAAGATTGAACAGCTATAGCTCTTAATAGGAGGTAAAATTTAGAATATGATCCTACAAGGCCATTTAACATCAACAATTCAACCTGTTACTTGAGCATTTCACCGTGTCAGTGTAATTTTCTTGAATACAAATTTTTGCTGTCCATTGGTGACCATTTGTTGAGTAAATCTAGCCTCACACTTCAAGGTTCAAATCTCGGCTTCACTCTTCCTGTGTGGAGTTTGTATGTTTTACCTGTGCTTGCGTGCGTGGGTAAATTAGACTCATATTACAGTGTGTGACCCTGAAATGACAGCTATCATTTATTTTCCTGGAGAAACAGGTTTATGTGGACATGCCCTGGACATGTATGCCCTCACCAATTCAGATGCCATGTACAAGGGGAATTCAGTTAATTTTGTCCATAGGTGGCCATAAGAAGCATTTAGTCCTTAGAGACTTCAAGCTTGTAATATCCAACAAACGTAGCAGACGTATAGCACTCAAAATGCTATCTTTTGTCATTATCCCAAAGCAGTTAATGTATTTGGATCTTTTAACGGACTCATAACATCAACACGCTAACCGTTTTTTCATTTGTCTCCAAGTAGGAACAGATGAAATTGTGAGTTTTCTGGTAGTTATTGTGATTTCGATTTAATCCGCAATTTTCTTCAAATCACGCTTCAGTGCAATATTCTCTATGTACAGCCATGTTAACAAACATGACAGAAAAATTCCATCATACCATCAAAGCTATTATAACTCTAATAATGTAAGATGACTACAGAGGCAATGTGAGGAAAGCAGTCGTCTTCAAAAGTTATTACATTGGTTCAATAAAGCACTGCTTGCTGTCATACAAATATAAATACTGAAGTAATACTAAATACTGAACTAAATAATAATACTAATTACTGAACTAACTACAAAGAAACACAATTAACATTGCTGATAATGTAAATATTTAATATACTGGTATCTTTTTGACCTTTTAAGCTTATTGTCATGGCTGACGTAAGTGGCTGTCGATTCATTTCCGATTGTGTGTTTACTGTGGAGCAGTTAGCGGATCTATTTCTCTCCAGACACTTATTAATTATAATGCTAATTTATTTCATAGCTGGTTGCTCTCTGCCCTGAAGCAGTTATAGCTAGACTTCCATGAAAAGTGCTCTGTAACCTTAAGCACTTGTTTTGTTTTTTCATATTATGTTAGCATTAGCTTCTTTAGCTTCTCCTATTCTCATTTCTTGCTCAGCGTGTCGGTTGCTTAGCTGGCCCTCGTCCACCTTTAGTGGTAACAACCATTGTCAGAAGTCTAGCTTACTTGCTGCCTGAGAGGCAAGGATTAGTTACTTAGGATCTGCACCACAGGAGGATAATGTTTAGCCGCACCAGCTAGCAAGTTAACTTAGAACCGAGCAATCCCCTGAGTTTGCGAGCAGCCGGGAAGCTTGGGGCTGATTGGTTTGCGTGACCTGTCTATTAGTATCATGCTGCTTTTGATTGGTGAGCTTGGGGGGGGGGGGGGGGGAAGTAACCTGGCAATATCCAGATTGACGTTGTGATTCACTCAAGGGAGTTCTCCACAATATCAGTCTGGGACTGTTCCACGCTGATTTGCTCTGAACAGTACTTCAAGCAGTACAATGTCGCTCTGTGATTGGTCCAAACCACGAGGGGTGTGGGGTGGTGTGGGGTGACTCAGCTTTGGCAATCACAATTTCAAGCTAAAAACAATAAATCCTTCAGCTATAATGTCTAGATCGATCCATCCATTTTATATAGCATTTGTCCATTTAGGGTCACAGGTGACCTGCGACCTAGACAGAATACAACCGGGACTGCTCAACAATCAATTCTCAGGACTCATCCAGTGTAGACTAAAAAAACAAAACATTCTCACTCACATACATATCTGTGGAAATTTTAGACTTTTCAATTAAACAAGCGTGAATGTTTTCGGAGTCTTGGAGGAAGCTGGAGTACGTGTAGAAAAATTATCCGAAGACGGGGAGAACACGCACATTTTCATTTTTAATTAAATGATTAGTATTGTGCCGTCTACTAATTACAGCGTGTCTCTTTTTGTGACACATTCTACAAAGTACTTAAAAAGAGGATCATCTTCAAAAGAGGATCGACCCAATCCAAATTCTTGCAGTTTTCAAAGAACACATTCTAATTAGACGTCGGTAGATCCACTTGATATGCAAGTTTGCAAGAACTGTGAAAAAGCCGGCGGTGGATTTGGACATATTTTGCCAACAGCTAAGATGTTTTACACTTGTGTAAGCAGAATGCCACATTGTGTTTGGGTGTGAGCACCTATGCACATGCATTCCTGTCTGCGTGTGTGATTCTTCCACTCCAGGCCCACTCACACACAGTTTCATGTAGATTGCTGCTCCTTCAAGTAGGCCGGCCGGTGGCCCGGGGCTGCATCGTGGTTGCAGGCAGGGAGCGCGGTGCTGTGAACAGGGGGACCGGGTGTGTGGCTTTGTCAAGGCCCATCAGTGTCCTTGCTCTACTTACTCTGCACCAACACTTAAGGATGTGTGTGTGTGTGTGTGTGTGGTCTTGTTTTTGTTACATAGTGGGGCCAACATTTCGGGATTTCACAGAGTTGTGGGGCCCGCCAGTCCACGTGGGGCCATTTTGGAAGTTTAGACCTCTTTTTGAGGGTCAAGACTTGGTTTTAGAGTTTAGGTTTGAATTGGGTTATGGTTGAGGTTAGGGTAAGGAATAAGGGTAGGTAATCATTTTTGATAGTTGGGGTTAGGGGAAGGGGCTAGGAAATGCATTATGTCAATGAGATGGCCCCACAAAGATAGTGTCTGTGTGTGTGTGTGTGTGTGTGTGTGTGCGTGTGTGTGTGCGTGTGTGCGTGTGTGTGTGTGTGTGTGTGAGAGAGAGAGAGAGAAATGGGGAATGCAAGCAAAAGAACATGCTGCCATAAGGCTTTTTGGCTGAGATGAGACATTTACGTGCACTCAAATTCTTAGTGTGTGTCCAGCATGTGCGCGTGTGTGATAACATTGGAGAGGGTCTCATTCGAGGGAGTCTTTTTTATCTACTGTTATTACTGTGTGGGGGTGAGTATGTTTGTGTGTCACTGTGCTCCTAGGGCTTTTTTTTTATTACAGTTGTGTTGCGTGCAAGTGCAAAGGCAAGTATCTCACTTTGTATTCTTTTGTGTACGTTCATGTTTTTCTCATAGTGTGGGGACATGTATACGTTAGCACATGATGCGGGCTAACAACATGGTCATCATGTAAATCAGTATCATGTAAATGGAATACATGGTTGAGCTTGGAAATCGCATGTAATCTGTCTAATATTCCCTCAAGGGCTTGAAATACTGTCTGTGTGTGTGTTAGTGTGTGTGAGTTAGGTGCACTCTCTTGCTCTAGTCTGTGCATGTTGGACGTTTGTTAAGGAATGACCTAAATCTGTCTCCTGTCATTATCAAAGAAGAGGTTGCAGAGAAGCACAAGTCACAAGTGAGCACACACAACGTGAGTACAGTATTAAGTCATGTAGCCTCATTCCCAATTGCACATATACAGTGGAACCTCAAGTTAGGAACGACCCTTTTTACGAACTTTAAGTTATGCACAAAATCTTTGTAAAAAAATCTGCTTCTAGTTTTGTTATGCGAGCCATAAATGCCCCAAAATCTCACATAAATCTCAATGTCTCCTACTAGTTCTGATTAACGGGTCAACATTTTTACTCTATGTATGATATGTGCAATATTTATTGTATTGTAGTGTCTCTAAATTGAACAAAAAACAAAAAAACAAAACAGAAACTCTTTAAGAAAAAACTAAATGGAAAAACCTCGATTGATAGCAACTGAATGGCAACTGACAACTGCATCATTATGGACATAGTAACTGTAAAATTGTAGACAAATTAAGAGTGGCGAATACATCATCATTAAATATGATCACCACAAGGGACATAGTAACTGCATAGTAACTGATACCATCAACATCATAACACAATGTCCCCATGACCCAACCCGAAACATAGTCATAACCAGGGTTGGGGAATCCAGGTCCAGAAAGTAAAAAATCCCTCAAACTCAACAGGTGGAGACGAGCTCGTTTACCTGCCAGTTGAGTAGAAGCACCTGTGGCTAAAGCCAATCTGTGGCAGGGTTTTTACTTTCTGGACCTGGATTCCCCCAACCCTGGTTATGACTGTGTTTTGGGTTGGGTCACGGGGTCATTGTGTTATGATGTTGATGTTATCATTTGCTATGCAGTTACTATATATTTTGTGATGATAATGTTTAATCCGGGATTAGTCACTCTTACTTCGTCTAGTCACTCCTATTTTATTCGATAGGCCTTTATTCTGTCATAATTGAGAATCTTTTTCAGTGAAGAAGCTTTTGTTCTCATCACTTAAAGTTAAAGCACAATAAGCACTTGTTTAATATGTTATTTCTACAAAGTATAATACGAAGTATATTTTCACTTGTTTTTGTGTTATTTAGTTATTTATTCTACACACAATTATATATCTAACAATTATAAAATCATGAAATGTAATTGTAATTATTAAACGTAATTTGGGGGCTGGAACGGATTAATTGTATTTCCATTCATTTCAGTAGGAAAAGTTACCTCGATTTACGAACTTTTTGAGCTAGAAACTGGGTCATCGAACAAATTAAATTCATAAATTGAGGTATCACTTTCTACGTGCTTTTAATGATTTTTTTCCCCCCACACTGTAAATATAAGCCCAAATATGCCCGAATTCACATTCATGGTCTTGTGTTCAGTTCCTATTGAGCAGCCATCTTCCTCGTGTTCCTCATGCTCTAGTGTGCGTGCATCCTGTGTGTTCTGCGCACTGTAAGAGTCCACTGTAGCGCATCGCACATTCGGCTGTGTAGGCCGCCACTCCTTTTTTGGGGGTGGGGAAGATCGTCTCTGCTGCATCATTTATTTAGGATTACTAAAAAGTGGCCGTGTGTGTGTGTGTATTTGTGAGTGATTTCAACAAGCTGCGTGTGGATAGAAAGATTATGATTGTTTTGTGGGTCAGTGGCCAGTGTTGCTCCGGGGCTAACTACGGATGTACAACACACATTCACACATATTTACTCCTAAAAATGCAGACGTACACAAACCCAGCATGCCTCTCTCTCTCTCTCTCTCTCTCTCTCTCTCTCTCTCTCTCGCTCTCTCGCCATCCCTCCCTCCTTCCCCAGGCTGCACTGGGCTGTCACCATGGTAACAGCAGATTGAGAGACTTTGCTGCTCGATTGCTCAATTGTTATCTCGGTTTCTCTTGCGCTCTCCTCTCTGTCTGTCTGTTATTCCTCCCTCCTCCCATCTGCTGCATTTCACATGTGTGTCCCACTGTGTGTCAGTCAACATCCATCCACGCACACATGATTATTATGCACAGAAGGAGCGAGTGTAGCTCTTCACCTCCACCTCTGCTTCTTCCTCAGGGTCTCCTAACGCGGCTGGTGGTGTGACGACCGAACTCTTGCTTCCCGGCATGGCGGTGTCATTGTGCTTCTTGGGTGTGTGCGTGCTCACTTTGGCTCATGTCACCCCTTCCAGCCAAGGTAAGCTTCAAGTACTGTCAAGATGTTGACACTTGGGAAAACTAATATTTTGAAGTGTAGAAAAAAAAAAGCCAAACCCCCCAGAACCAATAAAAAGCCATCGTTGCAAAGTTTTTGAAAGACCCTGCCCGACACAAACACAAGACTATGAACACATTTGAAGTGCGGCCAAAGGGAGTGTTTTAAAGCTGCCTGTAGCTGCTCCTTAATAAAGCATCAGTCATTCAGCACCATGGAGAGTTACGACACACCGGCAGCATACTGATCACGCCGCCGTCGTGCGCTCGCTTTAATCCTCGTTCGGCGACGACCTTTTCATGTGTACACGCCACTCCGCTTGATATGAACAGCAGATTTAGGTAATGCTAATGGGATTTTCTCCAAAAAGCCAGGTTTAGATGGGTTAATATGCCTCCTTGTATGTAATGAGGTCAGAAACGGAAAATCTTTTTCCTGGTGTTCATATTTTGTTTTCTGCATTATTTAAGATTCCAGTGAGTCTTGCATTAATTATAATTTAGAAACTTACTAGGGTACAAGGTTATTTAAATACTTACAGTATATATATTTTTCTAAATTATTTAATGTTTGTTCTTAGATGTATGGCTGAATGCGTCCATGTGAGTGGCCAGTCCCCACTGACTTTAACTCAATAAACATTCTGAAATCAATACATCAAGCAATTATTTACTGTTTATATTTTTTAGTTTTTTTGTTGTTGAAATGTTAATAGTTGATAGTGATTAGGCAGTAATTTCGGATTTTCAAGATTTTTGGTTGGCCTCGGCCCTGTATCCCACGACACTAGATTCACCCCTGCACTGAACGGCGACCAATTCCCATCTCCACTCTCAGAACCAAAACAAGAGGAAACTGGTATACGCTGACCGTTATCTTTCAGGGTATCAGCATTTGCGGCGGCGGGTGATACTAGTGTCAGCCGTCTTCATGTGGCCATTTAATGATCAGAAACTGGAAATTATGAATTAGAAGAACGCAAAATTGCCATTCATTTCATGTAATTTTAAGGAAAATGTGATATTGGATAAATAGGTCTTTCTTTAAAATTATGTCATTAATGTGGCATTTTATGTATCAAAAATACTCGTGGTATCGTATCAGTATCTATGCAAGAGTCGAGTACTCTCATGTCGGTCTGAAGAATAGTGGTAGTAATTTAAAGATTTTTTACAAGCTCCAAAATGTCAATTTTAAAGTTCAATGCAGCCAAGCCAAAACTGTTTAAAAATCTGCAATTTATCAATCTGCATTTACAAATGTAAAAATATGCATTTTATTTGTATTTTTTTTATTTAAAAAATTCAAACATTTAAAAATCAATTAATCAGTCTGCGTCTACATTTTTTTGTAGTTGCAGATTGAAGAAAAGTAATTTATCTTTTATTTATATATATTTTTTTAAAGCCCAAAGCTGTTTAAAAATTATTAATAAATCTGCATCTACAAATTTAAAAATAAAAAATTGAAAATTTAAAAAATATATATATATATTTGCATTATTTTTTATTTAAAAAAATCTAATATTTAAAAATCATTCTGCATCTACAATTTAAAAAAAAAAGAAAAGTCACTTATCTTTTGTTTATATATTTTCAAAAAGCCAACAGCTGTTTAAAGAGCGTGAAAAAATTAAATACATTTAAATGTATTTAAAATAAAATAAAAATTAAAAACTGTTTAAAATATTACATTCTACAAATTCAAAAAATATATATATATAAAAAAAGCAATGTAAAACCTTTATATCAAACTGCATTTACATTTTTTTTTAGGTTTTTGCTTTTGTCTAAACGTGAAGAAAAGTCTTTACTTATATATTTTTTAAAAGCCAAAACAGTTTAAAAATCTTATCCTTGCTTATCCTCAATCTGCAACAATGTAAATGTGATAGTAACCACTTTTAGATTGAATCAACAGGTACTTTTCCAATTAGCTCAAGTAAGTTGTTAAAACAAATATATTGTCTTCCCCTTTGCCACACTTTCCACCCTCCTTGTGACATCGCCAATCCTCCTCACATGGCCAGCCATGTCCCGGGCCGCCATGCCATTCGGACTGTTGCGCAGGGAACTGGCGTGCGAGGGCTACCCCATTGAACTGCGCTGCCCAGGAAGCGACGTGGTGATGGTGGAGACGGCCAACTATGGACGCACCGATGACAAGATTTGTGACGCGGAGCCCTTCCAGATGGAGAACACGCAGTGTTACCTTCCAGATGCACTGAAGATTATGGCTCAGAGGTGCGTGCGCCAGGCTCGGCCATCTTGTTCGTATCTTTCATAAAAGATGCAAATCGCTTTGTCGCTCTGATTGGATACAGATAAATCAATTCGCAGCATCTGCTGTTTGCAGCATGCTCCTGACCAAACCCGTGTTAGGCGAAACATTACACCCGGCAAATGCTTTTGTTGCGTGTTTGTGTGTGTGCAAGTGCAATAATCACTTCGGCTAAATCAGGCTGCACCATTAGCTGTGTACTCAGCAGCGTTTTCCTCGAAGAACAAATCAATATTTGGGGCGAGGAGACAAACGGACAGCCCTTTGCTTCCCCTTTCCTGTAAATTAATCACTCTCTTTCTTTCTCTTGCCACTCCATCCATCACTGTGTTGTGCAGGTGTAACAACAGGACGCAGTGCGTGGTGGTGGCGGGGGTGGACGTCTTCCCAGACCCTTGCCCTGGGACATACAAATACCTGGAGATCCAGTATGAGTGTGTCCCTTACAGTGAGTATGCATTTGCGAATATGGATACTGTATAGATGGATATACAGTATATGAATGTAATGTGAAAAAATATATCATACACACTGTTCATATAAACAGAGTAACATGACTACATGACCATGTATTTGATGATATGTTGCACACAAAGATTCACCATATGGGCAAAAGTATTGGAACAAATGAACTCGGACTGGAAGCATAGCAATATCCAAAATGTCTTGATGCGTTTGATTGATGAATTGATAAAGATACGTATGTGTCTCAATACTTTTTTAATCATGTGCTGTGAATCCTTTTTTTTTTTTTTTTTTATTGTCAAGACATGTTTCACAGATTTTTATAACCTCTTGTATCCCTGAGATGCTTTCTCTCCTCAGAGAGCGTGTGTGCGTGCGTGCTTGAAATACAAACAGAGAGTTGAAGGAACGAACTAGAGAAATGTATTTGCATACTGTATGTCTCCTGTGTGTGAGTGTGGGTGCGTGTGGGTGCTCACGGGAGGGGAGGGGGGGGGGCACATCTGCGTGTGCATGTGTGTGTGGGTGTGTGTGTTTTCTTTTCCAGAGTCACACCAAGCCCAGGAGTTGCTCTCTTTTCTCCACAGGAGTTCGACGAAGGGATTGAGAGAAGGGGGGAGGGGGAGGAGTGGAGGGGAAAATGGTGATGAAGGGATGTGGGGCTAAAGGGGCATTTACAAAAATGTTTGTGAGAATGGAACTCATAATCTGTGCAATTCTTTCTTTACTTTCTTTTTTCTTCTCTGTCTTTCTTTCTGGCTTGCATTCTTGCTTCTTTCATTTCTTCTTTTCTTTCCCCCTCTGATTTCTCTTTCTTTCTCTCCCTCTTTTTTTTCCCTATGCTTGAGTAGAAGTGGACCAAAAAGGTAAAGACAATACATTGTAGCATCTTGATCTCCACCCACGCCCCTGTTTCTCTCTTCCGCTCTCTCTCTCTCTCTCTCTCTCTTCCTCCTACCCTAGGTCGTTGTTTGTAGTCATGCTGGATGTTGCCCCCTTTTTTTTCCCATCTTCTCCTCTGTTCTTTCCCCCCCATCCCTTGTTGTATGGAAATCTGTGATTTTAACCAGTTTGATGCAGGTTCTGCACATGCGCTCTCCTTTTTCTCTCTTCTTCTACTCTTTGTGAGCTCTCTCAGAGGTGGGAATACATTTTGAGCGTCAACAGTCGGGGCTTCTTTCCGTCGTCGTCGATCCGTCGATATGGCAAGCTGAACCAAACTGTAATTGTCAGTCCGTCAACGTTATTTTAACTTCGCTTCTGTCAGGCTAAATTACATTTTGTCACCACTATTTTGTTTATCATGTTACTATTCTTTTCCTCGCGGCCCGCACACGGTTGTAACTACCGAAATTACTACCGCGCACAGCCAGCAAGCGCAATACTTCCCCTTTGTGAACCCATTAGCTGTTCAGTAACCTGCCTGATGTAAAATGGCGCACCAAAGGACCTCTTAGTTGTCTGACAACGTGCCTGATGTAAAATAAACTAACTGAGTACTAAACTAATGTTTGCTTAAATGTAGCAATAATGTGGAATGTAGGCGATAGAACAGAGAAGGCTTGGAGAATGGTGGGCAAGGAATTAGCATACCGTCTAAATGTATATTTTCTTGTTTAGGAGAATAAAAGTGGCTTGCCCGCCGTTCTAGGCAAGAAGTGGAAGTTCTCTGCGGTTTATCAGCAAAGTGGGCGTCTGTCTGTGTTTCCGTCATTCGTCAGCAAAATGGGACCGAGGAAGTCAATTGGTACTACTGACCCGGTTATTGAGGATTACACTGACTGACGAATACCCACTTCCGGCAATGTTTAGTCTGTCAATTTTTGGAAGTTTCCCGTCATTTGTTAATCGTCAACAAAGGGCGTCCTTCACTGATGGATTGATGGACCATCTGACAAATTGGACGTAATGCCCACCTCTGCTCTTTCTATCATTATTGAACTCATGGCACACATAGACATCGCAACACTTTCTTTCTTTCTTTCTTTCTTTCTTTCTTTCTTTCTTTCTTTCTTTCTTTCTTTCTTTCTTTCTATCCAACCTTATTTACTTCATTGCTTCATTCTTTCATCCTTCCTTCCCACCTTTCCTCCTTCCTTCATTCTTTCCTTTCTGCCTTTCTTTCTCCCTCTCATCCTTCCTACACAACAAATCGGTCAGTGTTAAATTTCCATTTTTCGGTCAAATATACAGCAAGCAGTGTTATTTTAACACTGTCAGGATAAAAAGTTACACTGTCAGAGTAAATTTCCATGAGTGTTGGGGTGGATGTTGGGTATAACCTGAATGGTACTACTTTGAGTGTTAAATTGACCACACCCTCATTTCTAGTGAAGGAGAAACTTTCCAAAATTGTGGCGCGCTTTTTCAATAGCCCCGAGAGCGTGGATTCGATCCCAGGCATGACTACAGTATGTCAAAGTATCCTTGAGCAAAATAATGAACTCTCAGTTGCTCCTGATGCGATGTCATCAGTAGTCAAAATGGAAAAAGCTTTGACGGCCTTGTAAAGAGAAAATACGCTATATAAATGAAGTACCAGAGTAAAGTGTAGTTTGAGTTAAATTTTTAACACTGACACTAGCGTAGAGTACTTTAAACGCTACTCAGTGTTTACCAGTGATTTTTAACACTATACAGTGTTGGAGCAACACTGCTTAAGTGTGAAAAAAGTAACACTTTGAAAAGTGTCAGATTTACACTAATTGGTGTGGACTCATATAAGCACTTTTCTAGTATTAAATTTAACACTCTCAGTGTTAATCTAACACTGGTGATTTTGCTGTGTGCCTTCTCTCTTTCCTTCCATGCTTCCTTCCATCAAACATTCCTTCCTTTCTTGATTCCTTCTTCTTTCCCTTCTTTCTTTCCTTCCTTCTATCCTTCTTTCTCACTTTCATTCCTTCCTTCCTTCCATCCTTCTTCCTCACTTTCCTTCCTTCCTTCCTTCTATCCTTCTTTCTCACTTTCCTTCCTTCCATCCTTCCTTATGCTTATTTTCCCTTTTCTTCCCCTATAGGCAGAGCCCCTTATTTATCTTCATAGGAAAAATAAGACCAAATGTGTGTGATTGGTCTGGATGTGTGCTTATCAAGCACTGCTAATATATGTGTGCGTGTGTATGAGTATGTGTGCGCGTTTGCGTGTGTGTGCGTGTGTATGCATGCCTTCTTGCATGCCAGCGTGAGATTGTACAGTAAACCTATGTGTCCATATATTTATTTTTTGACGTGTGGGTGGACCAATCTTTGTGCTGGATGTAAACTAACCTGCCCTCTCATTCACTTCAAGGCAAAATGTAGCCCCGCCCTCTGCGCCCCTGATTCTACCTCACACTGCACTAACCGACACGCCCATGTACCAATGCTCACACAACTTTCATTGCAGTGTCCCCTGTTATATTACTCACCACACAAACATGCACACACACACATACATGCACACACAAAGACACACAGACATACGCTCACGTTTACGTCTCGTCTCTTGCTTGCCTTTTGACATCAGCACAGGTATTTTAAAGCCCTCTGTGTCTCCTCTTCTTTGTCTTTCTTTAATCTCATTGCATCAACTGCATCTGGCGCAATCCAATTTTCATGCATTGATCCATTTCCACCTACAATTTTTCCTCTCTCTCTTTCTCTCTCTCTCTCGCTCCCTCTCTCTCTCTTCCTCTCTCTCATCCATCCGTTTCTTCTGTCCTCTCTCTCACATCGTTCTCTCTGGCAACTCCCATCTCCCAGTTTTCGTCTGTCCCGGATCACTGCTCAGCATCCAGCCGCCTTCGTCTCAGCTGGAGGCAGAACATCAGTCAGGGGCGTGGTGTAAAGACCCTTTGCAGGCTGGCGACAGACTATACGTCATGCCCTGGACGCCGTACAGGACCGAGGTGCTGTATGAATACGCTTCCTGGGACGACTACCGGCAGAACCGCGTAACCACTACCTATAAGTGAGTGTGTTTGTGCAAAAATTTTAAGTGACTATTCGCTTTTGGCAGCTTTAATGTTGCTTACTCAGATGCAGATTACAATCAGTCCATTTAAAGTTGTGGCTTGAGGCCCACTTTTATAATTCCGTTCAAGATGTCATTAATTATTAATATAATGTAATTGTATCTGTAGTCTATTTTAAAGTAGATAATGAATTTGAGGCTAAAATAATACCAAGCTAGTTTTGGGGGGCAAAGCTACATCAAATTAAATACAGGATCCATGTAGAAAATAATAAAGTAAAACTAGCTTTTGAGTGTTTTTTAACGCAAATATGCTTACAATTGCTATAAATTCATGTATTTTCTGTTTTCGCAACTTGGAAGCATTCCCCCTGTCCCACAATGCAAGAATCCTGTAATCCTAATTAGCCTGAATCACAGTTATTCTCACTCGTATTAAAGGAAGTTTAGTTTCTCTTCTATGTCAAGATGTAAATGGTACATTCTCCCCAGAAAAATCTGTGTTTTGCTATTTAACGTCAATGTTCGTGATCCAGGAAGTGGTCTGCTAACAGCTAACGTACATAAAAACTAAAATACATTTTATTTTGATATGTAACAAATTGTCTTATTGGAGAAATATATCTTTGTAAGAAATTCCACATTGACAGGAATCTACTGACAAGTTCATTCATATTTCAAAATGCCAACAAGAAACTTATTACATCGTACCCTCTCAAACTGATCGAATTTAATCGTAATCCCACTGAATCAAACCAAACCCAATCATTCCACTTTAAAATAAACCGCCCTTTAATTCTATCGCCCCCAGTGTTTTAAGTGGGCCGAAACACACCGGAAACTGATCTTTGGCACGTCTAAAAATCTCCCTTGAGCGTCCAAGTACTTCTCAACGTGCGAATAACGTACTGCCAGCATAGCGGTACGCTTGACAATGCATATTTTCTGATCCCAAAAAGCTGTTCTGGTGAGCGCCACTATTCCACGGATTTACCTATAGTATGGAAGTCCTGCGATCATTACATCACCATTAATCCAGTTAATAACGTGATGCTAGCGCCAATGCTAGCAGACCCTAACACCTGTATAAAAACATAGATCTTGAGTTAAGAAAGTAAAATAAAAACGCTACCATGTTGTCCTGGCTCAAAGCTTCAAAAAGACTACGGACTCTGGGGTGGATTTGCAGGCTGATCCAGCGATGTAAAAAAGTAATAATAATAACCTGTGCTACTTAAGCTGAAGCGAGAAATGAAGCCGGCGGCGGCCATCTTCTGTTGCCACTGTTCACATATTTTTTTTCCTCTCAAGCGAAAATACCATAATGTGTGGAGTACCGTTGTACCAATAAGTATAAAATAAGTGTGGGAGGAGCTCTAAATACAGATTCCATTAGTAAGAATGTGAATATAAATTTTCTCTCATAAGTTATTTTTTCTGAAAGCAAAGCACACAAGAAAATAACAATCGCTGTAAAATCACGATTCACGATACTGAGATAATACTCTGAATGGTTGATGCAAACAATGAAGTTCTTTGCTAGGCTCTCATTATCCCATACAGGGATCCTGGAGTAAAACACCCACTTATAAGTGTTTTCGGCGAAAAAATTAACATAATTTGTCAGAAATAGCCTAATTATGAATTAGGGGAGCACTGGCACATTTTTTTTTCCATTTAACTGATCGCACCTCATGTATTGAAATAGGCCCCCGTCGTTGACACATGGCCACCTTTTCGGCGAGTGCTCACATTTTCGGCGAGTGCTTTATGACATGTGGCCTGGAAAAAATACACAGACTGAGCACCAATGGAAGCACGTCCATCCATCCGGGTCAGTACAGACGGACCTTCTCAGTCCGTGTATTTTTCGAGGCTTCACGTCGTAAAGCATTCGCCGAAAATATGGGCATCCATCAACGACAGGGCCGACGGAGAGACGGAAGTGCCCACCTCTGGAAATGTGTATCAAATTGTCTTTTATTGGAGAGCTACATACCCCTAATTGTTATCTAATTTTTTTTTGCTTTTTATCCCTCATTCTAGACTGCCAAGTCGTGTCGACGGTACAGGTTTTGTGGTGTATGACGGTGCCGTGTTCTATAACAAGGAACGGACACGCAACCTGGTCAAATACGACCTGCGGACACGCATTAAGAGCGGCGAGGCGGTGGTAGTCAATGCCAACTACCACGATACGTCGCCTTACCGCTGGGGAGGGAAGTCAGACATCGATCTGGCAGTGGATGAGAACGGCCTCTGGGTGATCTACTCCACCGAAGCCAATAACGGACGCATTGTGGTCAGCCAGGTAACACAAATGACAAGCTACAGCAATATTACAGACTTTTTGCTCATCTTTCCGCCTCTTCCCTGTTCTCCAGGTGAACCCGTACACCCTACGCTTCGAGGGGACGTGGGCCACAGGTTTTGACAAACGCGGGGCGAGTAACGCCTTCATGGCCTGTGGCGTGCTCTATGCGGTGCGCTCAGTCTTCCAGGATGACGAGGGGCAGGCGGACGGCCGTGTGGGCAATGATATGGTGGTTTATGCCTATGACACCAGCCGGGGGCAGGAGCTGCCCATTCAGATACCCTTCCCCAATCCCTACCAGTACATCTCTTCCATAGACTACAACCCGAGAGACAACCAGCTGTATGTGTGGAATAACTATTATGTTCTAAGATACCCACTTCAGTTCACGCCGCCACCACCAACTAAAGGTCTGTTGATCCCGAACCTAGATTGTTGTCACTTTGCAGAGTATATAAATATAGTATATAAAGTTTTATTTCTCTCCAGGTCCCCTTTCGTCTCTGATGACAACCGTGCGCTCTTACACGGCTACAGTTGCACTGACCCCTGTGCGGCCATCAGCCTCCCACCCAGTCGGCGTCATCAACCGGGGACCCTTTGACCAGAGGCCAATAACAGCCATGGTCCCGCTAACACCCCGCCCCCCTTTGCGTGTCCCCTTGGCCCCGGGGGGCCCTGGTCAGGTGGGCGGATGTGAAGGAAGGGTGGCTAGAGGGGTGCAGTGGCCCCCCACTCTGAAAGGGGAGACAGTGGAGAGGCCCTGCCCTAAAGGCTCACTCGGTAAGTCAGATGTGTGTTTGTTCGGTCATGTCAACGTTTCGTTACACGTGTGCGTGTATCTTGTTTCCCGTTGAAATGTAGTCACATGCCCTCTCTTTGAACTCCCCTTCACATGACAGAGAAGAAACAGTAGTTATACTTTTTACAGTCACGGTCCGTCAACTCTTCCTCTCGGTGTGCAGCTGTCTTCCTCTGGTTCAGAGGAAGAGAGGGCATTTTGTCTGTTGCACATTGTGCCCCCTAATCCTGTTTAATGGCTAGATTTTGAAACCCAATTAAACTGGGAAATAATTTCCCATCATAAGTGACCTAGTTGCATCTAATTTGCAGACCTGTACACCAATAAAATTAGACATTTCTTCCTTTCATGGACTTTAAAGGGGAAGTCAACCCAAGCATTTTCTTTACAATATTATGTTGCATGCGCCCCCACTATAGTCTAAACGTGTCATTCTGATAAATACTGCGTTTATAGAATACAAATTATGCAGCAAAATCTAGCTGGTTTTATCCCTCTCAGGAGGAAGCCATTCTGCAACTGGCTGTTGACTGAAGATGACATCACAGTTGCTCAGGGCTCAATAAACTGTGACTGTTTTCTGAAGCTGAGCTGTGATTGGTTGACAGCTAGTGACAAAATGGCCGCTCCCAGAGATGGATAAAAATGGGTGGAGTTTGCTAATTTATTCATACTCCATAAATACAATATTAATCAAAATAGTGTGTTCAGACTTGTGAGGCTGCATAGAACATATTATTGTAAATCTTTTTTGGGGGTTGACCTTTAGCTCATTCACTCCCAGCCATTTTCACTGAAGCAACCCCTTTCACTCCCGGCTGTTTTACTGGATTTTTACTTATTTTGCAAGGCCCACAGAATATTGTGTTCTATTGCTATAAAAATGGAACCTACCAAAAAAAAAAGATTAGAGTCTCTTATTTCATCTGGAAAAAAAGTATATTTCTACAATTGGCATTAGAATATAGCTAAGTTTCCTCATTATTCACAAATCTTTTTAAAACTGTGGGTAAAAGAGCTTTTTGCGACATGGCCCTGGATGATCTCTTATACTCCACTGCCACCTGCTGGCCGTTTTTGTAATAACTACCATTGCTTTTGGACATTATTTCTTCTACCATGACTCTTCTACCATGGTTAAGTACATTTTGTGTTTATATAGTGTTATTTTGTCATGTTTAATTTATTCAGAGCTAATTTTTTGTCTTAAATGTCCGACTCATGTCATGCTATGTTTAGTTAGCTTCCCTCCTCCCAAAAATGAGTTTTATTTTGAAATATACTGGATCTACCTTGATGCAGAGGCTCAACTTCCTGTCTGGCTTGTGTCATTTCTTCAGCTTCATGAAAATCCACATGCGGCGTTTGGCAAAAATAGAACGCTTGCGGAAACATTCCGCACCACATACGCACCGCACTGCAGCTGGTGTGAATTGACACTCGAATGCTTTTTATTCCTTTGCGACGGCCGTACGGAAAACGCACCGCGTCCGTTCCTCAGTCAGTGTGAATTGGGCGTAACCCTTCTTGAATACCTGTGCCTGTATCTTGTTCTCCAGGTATAGCGTCCTACGAGTGCATGATGTCGCCAGTGAGCTGGAGCTCCAGAGGTCCTGATCTCTCTAACTGTACCTCTCCCTGGGTCAGCCAAATTGCACAAAAGGTCAGTTACATATGCACACACCTTACGCAAATGACCCGTTAACAAGCAACCTGCACTTTAAATGTCAACAATAAAAAGGGATTCAGAACACCGCTACCTTCCTCCAGATTAAAAGCGGAGAGAATGCAGCGAACATAGCTGGGGAGCTGGTCAACCTGACCCGGGGACGGATCTACGCTGGTGATGTCAGCATGTCTGTAAAATTGATTGAACAGCTACTGGACATCTTGGACTCGCAGCTTCAAGCCTTGAGACCAGCCAATAAAGAGTCTGCGGCACGCAATTACAATAAGGTGAATTGCTCCTCAAATTCATGCTGATGTG
This sequence comes from Vanacampus margaritifer, assembly GCF_051991255.1. Classification (NCBI taxonomy): domain Eukaryota; kingdom Metazoa; phylum Chordata; class Actinopteri; order Syngnathiformes; family Syngnathidae; genus Vanacampus; species Vanacampus margaritifer. The sequence continues at coordinate 16,416,694 of NC_135438.1, forward strand.
TACTTGACCTTTTACAGGAAATGTCAGTGCTGATATTTGTAACACAGATGTTGTTTGCTGTCTTTGTAGCTGCAGAAAAGGGAACGCACATGCAGGGCTTACGTGCAGGTAGGCGATGGATGGAGGGATGGATGGATGATTATTGAATAGATGAACTGATGAATCACTGGTGGATAGTTGGTTAAGGAATTATGGGAAAAGGGATCATGGATGGACAGATGTAAGATTGTCAGATGGACAGATGATAGATGGATGTATGATAGAAATGGATGGATGGCTGACATGTAACATGGACGAGAGACAAATGGAATGGCAGACAGATGTTTAATGCACAGGTGGACAAGGACAAATGGACGGATGATTGAAGGTAATGACGATTGATGTACAGTATAGATGGACGGAAGGGTGGCTTCAGGGATGGTTAATGGATGATGAATGGAGGAATGATAGCTAAGTGAATGGATGGATGAATGGATGAGGGACCATGGATAGATGGATGGATGATTGAAGGGCAAGAAGGATAGATGCTGGACAGAAATATGAATGGCTGAATGGTGGCTGTTTAAATGGGTCAATATATGGTGAATATATATATATATATGAATAACTGTAAGATCGACAATGAATTAATGGGTGAATAGAGGAGAAACTGATGTGAAGATGACAGTCAGGTGGATAATAGATTGATAGACAAATGGGCGGTTTATTGAGCTGTGGATGATGGACATATAAATGAATGGATGAATGATGGCTGTTAGCCTTTTTTAATGGATGAATTGATAATGAACTGGATGGATAGCAGAGGTGTCAAAATCCAGGTCCAGAAAGTAAAATCCATGCCACAGTTTGGCTTTAGTCACAGGTGCTCGTTTGCCTGCTGGTTGAGTCCAATCACCTGTGGCTAAGATTTTTTTACTTTCTGCACCTGGATTTACCACCTCTGATGGACGGAGCAACAAAAGAGGATGACCAGGTGAATGGACACACTACCATGATGTAATGTATCTTTCTGCTTGTCAGGCTGTGGTTCAAACAGTAGATAACTTGTTGGGTCCTGAGGCTCTGGTGTCCTGGGCTGACATGAGCGGTCCTGACCAGTCCCGCTCCGCATCGCTCCTGTTGGATGCGGTAGAGAAAGGAGCGTTCTTATTAGCTAACAACCTCTATGAAGGTCGATTCAGTGACAGAGCACCAAACGTCGGTATGTTGTCTCTCTTTTTCCGAGCACTCAACAGACCACAATTTCAAAACGAGCATCTCACTCAGACTTTTTTTTGTATGTGCGTGATTAGATCTGGAGGTGTATGTGCTAAACACAGAGGCGGACATACAGGACCTAACATTCCCGCACTCCTACGACAGCGACAGCATCCTGCAGATCTCAGCTGTGGCCCTGCAGCAGTACAGCAATAATGGTGCGAAGCACACTCATCTCACAATTAAAATAATAGATAAACGGCAATTACAGCTGTTAATGGATTGTGGAATTAATGTTATGATAACGCTAGTACACAATCAATGCCTCTAAATAGCTTTCTTCCTTCACTGTACAGGCCAAGTGAAGCTGGTCCTTTCCTTATATAAGAACTTGGGCACCTTCCTGACCACCCAGAACTCCACCCTGCGGCTCGGACTTGGACTTGGACAAGGGTCAGAAGTCAGGCGCAGGAGCCTGGTGGTCAACTCGCACGTCATATCTGCTTCCGTGCACAGAGGCTCCAACAGAGTCTTCCTCTCTGAGCCCGTGGTGTTCACCCTCAGGCACCTGCAGGTCTGCTGGAAAACGAAATTTTGACAAGAAAGATTCCTGATGATATTAATCAACACAACTGAATTGTTTTTGTGTTGTATCCACAGCTGGACAACCACTTTGGTCCCAACTGCTCTTTCTGGAACGCCTCAGGGGTGTCTGGGACCGGCAGGTGGTCCACACAGGGATGCCGCCTGTTGCACACCAACAATACGCATACAACTTGCGCCTGCAACCACCTGTCAAGCTATGCTGTACTCATGACGTACCAGCAACCTGCTGTAAGTAAACACAAACTTGGAATGATTGTGGTTTTGTGTGTGTGTGTGTTTTTTTTACGAAAAGCGTCTTCACACTTTTAGAATTGTGCACAAGACTTATGCATGGAGGACCAAAAATGCTCAAATAAAAGTGAAAATAAAAACAGACAAACAAAAATGTATACTAAAAAAATAAGTATAACAAATAAATATAAATGGAAATAAAAACAACAAAAAACATAAAGTAAAAATTTATACAAAAATAAAATGAGATTCAAAAAAATACAAATAAATATAATAATAAATGTGGAAATAAATACAAAAATAAATATAAAAAAATTCAAATTAAATGTCAATGAATGAATTAAAAACGCTCTGCTCTCATATTTATTTATCTTATGCTGAGACGCTGTCTGCATGAAATATGTCATGAAATGTTATTCAAATGAGGGGGTGGTCCTAAGTTTGTCTTGGGTTGAACTATTCGCCTAATGGTTGATTGACATGTCAGCCAGCCCGTTCCACAGCAATGGAGAATTCACACACACGAAAGAAACAATGGACCTTGCTGTTTACAGGAACTTGTGTGACGTTGTTGAGCAACTCTTAGTCGCAAGTTTCAGTGATAGTGGACAAGATTGTCCACTTGACAAGATTGTCCACGGTTCATTACTGGAGCTCTCCATACAAGCCGTTGAGACTTCTTTGTTTGTCAACCTGCTTGGTGTGGATCAGCGAACACTCCACCATTGAATGACAGTTTGCAAGGGCGGAGTCCAACCAAGACACGCTTAGGACCGCCCCCTCATTTGAATAACATTTCATGACGCATTTCATGCTGACAGCGTATGCAGCATTAAATAAATACATATAAGAGCAGTGTTTTGATAGAAATCTACTGTATTTATATATTTATTTCCGTATTTAGTTCCACATTTATTTTTATATCTGTTTATTTTTGTATTCATTTCCACTTTTATTTATTTATTTATACTTTTGTCGTTTTTATTTCCATTTATATTTGTTTTTTGCATTTAATTATTGAATTATATGTTTTAGATCCGCCCGTTTTATTTTCACTTACATTTATTTATTGTTGATTTCTTTTCTCCATACTTATGATGTGCACCGTCTTTGTTCAGCACCGATGATAATCTTGCCTCAAGATGAATAGCTGATAAATGTTGTTATGTTTACTGCCTGTATGACACGTACTGTATTTTTTCTTTAATATTTGCAAGTTTCAGTCAACAGCAACCAACCGAAATTGTAAAAGAATCATCAGTCATTTCTGGAAAGCTTGTATGTCATTCTCTTGATTAATTATGGCAAGATTGCTGCTTCTCAAACTCCAAGATAGGGTTCAGTTCCCAAATTAGAAAGGCTGATAAATGCTGTTATTCCTACTAGTCCTCAGCCATCAGATCCCATTTTTGCACTAATTTGTAAGATAGGAAGACGTTTATTAATTAACCATTCAATTATCTTGAATTGAAGCTGTGAGAGAGATATTTCTAAACGCCGTCGGCTGTTGTGGTCTCTAATAAAAGGCAATTGACATACTTTCTTTGTTCTTTTTGGTCTTGGCAGTCTGGTGTGGGAGTAGAGGAGCTTTTGGTCTATATCGTCACCTGGGTGGGCATCTCTGTTGCTCTGGTGTGTTTGGCCACCTGTCTTACAACCTTATGCTGCCAGGCGGCACCCTGGCACACTGACCACAGCACCATCCACTGCAACCTGTGGGCAAACCTGCTCATAACAGAGCTGCTCTTCCTTGTGGAATCCAATAAGACACAATATACCGTGAGTTCTTATTTACCTAAAACATGCTTGCAAAATGTAGTTTTCTCTCTCTTGTGTCATTTTGGTTTTCTCACATTATATTTAAAGGTTGTGTGCTCCATCATTGCCGGCCTGCTGCACTTCTCATTGCTCTCAGTGTTCTGCTGGCTGTGTCTGGAAGCAGTGGAACTGTACATTTTGCAACGGGAAGTCTTTGAGGGTCGTAACTCCAGACGCAAGTATTTGTACTTGAGTGGCTACTCTGTACCCGGGCTGGTGGTGGCTGTGTCTGCAGCCATTGACTTCAGAGGCTACGGCTCAAAAGCTTTGTAAGTTCATCACAACACAACTGTGCAGTGTGTACAGTATGTATATATATATATATATATATACAGTATATATACTGTATATATAAAACAATATTTTTTTAAAATCAGATTAATCACATCTTAGAATTTTGATTAATCGCTTAATTAAAAAGGCTTTTTATCAACATTATTTTGCCTGCCAAATTTAAAGAGCACCTGTTATGTGTTAATTCTTTTGACATTTAATGTTATGAGGACGCCTTCAAAAAAAATTTGATCCACTGCACACGCTCATCCTCCTCTTTTTCTAATCAATTAATTACTTGAGTAATTTGAAAATAAAAATATATTTTGACTAGAACAAATATGCTGAATGTCTTACGCAAACATTTATTAAATATTTTGCATTAATACGTGTGTAACGGAACCATTCGCTGTCAAGCTAAGGGATCATATGCGGTCAAAATTAATAGTATGATTAATATGCATTATACATGACTAATGCGATGATTTGTTGTGATTAATCAGTGAGTTAACGCTTTAACTGTGACAGCACTAATATATATGTATAATATAAAATTATGACCCGGGAGAACTTTTTTTGTTTTGCCATACTGGAGTAAAGAGTAATTGCACATCCACTACAGTAGGTGGCAGTGGCGCTTTCATTTATTTATTTATTCATTTTTAATTTCAGGCAAATCGATGAATTCCAAATCTTTTCTGTGACAAACTAAAAATAAGCATTTTAACAATTTTGTAAACAAATGATACTATTTATAGTTACGGCGGAGAGTTGCAGAGGAACGAAATGTGTTCTTATTCCTAATATATACATATCAAATGTCAATCAAAACTGACCATTATTGTATTTGTAAAGGCACATTTTCTGTTTTCACTTCAAATTGTCTAACATTAAGGACTGTGATTGTATAGACGGATTGTTGTTGTTTTTGTTCCACAGCTGCTGGCTCCGAACTGATAATTACTTCATTTGGAGTTTCCTTGGACCAGTGGCTGTTATTATCACTGTGAGATTTTTGTTCCTGCCCTCATACAGAGTTAACCATTTACTGTATGTAGTGTACAAATGTATGTGTGAAGGTAAAGCATTGACAGTTTGTGTTATTGTCTACAGCTCAACCTTGTAATCTTAGTGATGACCTTACATAAGATGCACAGCACTGCCGCCCTGAAGCCAGACTCCAGTCGCCATGACAACCTGAGGTTTGTAATTGTCACTAGAGCTGTGGGCAAAACATTAACAATTGAAGTGATCCATGTTACTTTTGTTTCATTATGTTTAGTTTATTTTACAAATTTAGTTTGACATAATACTTTGCATGTTTTGTGTGACAAGCGGGCAATCTTTCAAAAATGATTATAGAAACTGTTGTGGTATTACTTCTACATGCTATAACTATTGGGTTTAAAAGAGCACTTAATACCTGTGCTAAACACAATTCTCATACTGAATAAACACAATTGAGCTTGTCACGGTAATCATAGGAATGAAAATCCTGACTGCCAATTTCTCTGAATGTATTATGCTCAACAGGAAGTGGCAGGTAGATTTGAAGGCCATAAAATGGTACAATTTATTCTGGTTATGTAACCAGGTCAATACATGTTGCCTACACTTCTTAACGACAGGAAAAGTTTTGTTTAAAAGCCTATTTTTAAAAGATGATTTGAAAGAGTGTAACAACATAACATAACAATACTTATTGTAGGTCCACTCTCCTATGAACATGCACTTTCATACAGGGGCGTGACATTTGAGTAGAATCATTATCATCCTAATTGACCATGGAGAAACTGGGTGAAATAAGGTGTCAGAAATATTCTCCAGAAATCTATTTAAATGCCTTTTCTCATTATGGTTGCTGTAGTAGTTGGCAATGATAGGCCACTAATTACGGCACGTCAAAATTTAATGATATCGCTTATTAAGGAGAAACAGGGGACAATTAAGTGACAAAAATATTCACCCAAAATCAATGAAAACACCTCTCATTCTGATTGCTGTAGTAGTTGGCAATGGTAGACCAATTCTTAACACAGAATGAGGGGGGAAAAAGTACTCAGAATGAGAATAAGTGTTTACATTGATTTCTGGCGAATAATTCTAACTGAATGCATTTCATCCATCTTCTCTATAATGAGAGATATCAGCAAAGTTTGATGCGTAGTATGCAAAGGTCTGCCAGTTCCAGCTATTACTGTTCAGCTCTCAGAATGAAAAAAATAATATTTCAATTGATTTATGGTGATTTATTCCACATATTTCATGCAGGATTATAAAACTTGTGGATGGTCCGTAAGCGAATATTGAACATCTGGCCAACTTTTACTCGCTGTCTGTGCGCAGTGTCAGCTCGCCGTCCATCTAAAAAAGCTTGAGCATGGCTAAATGTCTGAAGACTACGTCCAATCGTCACCAAAATTCTGATCCACATCCCTTGTCATGTGCACCTCAACCTGTAAAAAGATCGGCACAATATTTTTGATTTTGTGGAGGTGATAATGGCTTCTACTCATAGGAGCTCACATTTAATGTCAATAAAATCCCAAATATTGTGCCGATTGCTTTTATATTTTCACAGGTTGGCTTGGACTAAGCCAGGAAACAACAGTAATGCTGCCATCCTCCCTTCAATTACGAGGAGAAACAACCCATAAATAATGGCTGTTACATCTTGTGCTGAAAGTTGCCATAAATAAATAAATACTGGGCTTTTCAGGGGGATAATTTTATTGTTGGCATCATTTTTACATACAGACCTATTACTTAAGTGCCAATGCTCAGCCCATTCAAAGGTCTCTTTAATCTCCATTAATTGAAAACTTAACATTTTAAGATTTTTTTCCTGCTGCTATGAAAAGGCCTTTGCAGCTTCCATTTCGTCAGAGTGTCATGAATGTTCACTGAAAGTGGCTTTTGTTATAATGAATGCCAACCTTGTAGGAGAATTCCGCAAAGCAAAAAGGAGATATGACACACTGCACTTGCGGTAGTGTTACAGTGGTGTTAGATAGCTTGTGTTTGCAGTTTGGTGCACATTTGGGGTCTTATGTTATGTTATGTTATGTTATGTTATATTTTATCTTCTAATTGTATCTTGTCCTCACATCGAGCATGTGATGTAATTTAAATTCAGACTTTCATCCCCTTCTATAATTCGATCATGTATGCCAAAATATTGATTCTATTGTGCACATATTTGTACAAATTTAGGGTCAAAAGCAGCCCTGATTTTGTTTTGAAGTTCACCATGTGATGTTAGGATGCTGAATTTTAACAGCAGCCTACCAACTTGATAAATTACAGTAAAGATGGTTAATGGTTAAGTAACACCAACCATTGAACAGGTATTAATTAATATCATCCATGAAGGCAAGAGTGTATTGAATTGGTCCAGTGGAAGCAGTACTTAATTACTCCAGCCAGGAGGAGGACGTATCAGGACCGCTTCTATTGGTATACTGTGGTGTTGTAGCCTGTTGCTTACTTAAAGCTCTTGTCTCTGCTTTAAGCTTTGTGTCATTATGTCATGAGGAATGAGGGCTTGGTAGCCATCCAGCTCCTACTCGTGCCCTCAAAAACATGACGTGTTATGTTCGTCCCAGAAAATGATGTAATGTTCCTGGTCGAGGGGAACCCAAACAATAATTTTAAATAATGTGAGATAACAGTATGAACGAAAAAGGCTTCTCCCTCCTACCAGGCTATATTCAGATACAATGACAATCATTTTACTATACACACAGTATAGCTCCCTTAGTTAAACTTAATAGCCACAGACTCAAGTAGTTTTCTTTTTACTGCTGAATTTATTGCTTCTTGCCAACAATAATGCCACCGTGAAAACTGGTGCAAAACACACATACAAACAAACCAATTAGCATAAAGAAAATAAAGACAACTTAGATTTACCTTAGACAAAAGTATTGACAAACACAAAATAAACCTCATTGGCTGTGTGTAATGTCCAAAAAGGAAACTAGGCTTGTTTTCTTCTGTCTTTGTTTTTTCTGTTTCTCTCTGATGAACCTAACATTGTGTATGTGGTATGTCTATACTTTCTCTCCTCCCTAAGCTCTTCCTCTACTCACTTACTCACTGACATACACACATACACCCCCACTACAGCGCCCTCTCTGGTGTGGATGGCCAAACGCCCAAAAGCAAAGAAAACAAAATGCACAAAAATGACAATGTGGCAGTTACACACAGGGTTGAGTTGATATCTGAGTATCATACAGACAATGCTCACAACAAGACTTCTGGTACTCAAACAACATCTGGCCAGGTTGCAAGGTGAAGGGTTGAGAAAAAGGGCAACTGCCAACTTTCAGCGGTTTAAAAAAACTTCTATCCCTCCTCTGGCCAATCCCACGGAGGCAATCATTTTGAAACAGCCAACCAGCAGCTCCTAATCCAGACACTCAACTGCTCAATCACCACCAAACAAAACAAAAAATCACAAAATCAACAAGGTCACAGCACATGCATGCGTTCTTCTTCTGTAAAAACGTTGAAAGTATTTCCACATGACACTGACGTGTGGTCTTGTGTCCAGGGCGTGGGCGGTGGGCTCGTTGACGCTGCTCTTCCTGCAGTGCGTCAACTGGTCCTCTGGCCTGATGTTCTTGTCTGCGCCTTCCCTCCTCCTGGCTTACCTCTTCGCCTCCCTGAATACAGCGCAGGGCTTCCTCATCACCATCCTGCACTGCACCCTCGCCAGGAAGGTCAGCCTCAGAGCTGAGCATCGTTATCTTGGCGCTCGTGTGCTCGTACGCCGCCGACGGTTCGTGATGTGCTTTGTGTTCAGGGTCAGAAAGACTACGGCCGATGTCTCCGTCTCTCACAGTGCTGCGCAACCTCTTCATCCAGTTCTCCGGACTCGGTCAAGGGTGCAGCTCTGCGCTCCAACAGCCGCTACAGCAGTAGCCAGGGGCGGAGAGCCACGGCGAACAGACAGGTCCGTGCTCCATTTCACACTTCTCTTATGGGCTTTTTCTTGACACGAACCTGTTTTGACTCTCTGCCAATATTCTGTGCTCCAGAGTCGAATTAGGAGGATGTGGAATGACACGGTGCGCAGACAGACTGAGTCATCTTTCATCGCCGCTGATGTTAACAGCACTCCAACTCTGAACAGAGGTTAACATCCGCTTTATTGTTTTCGCACGCTTTCTTTGTTGCTTCGCGGTGCAACATTGATTCGGATTCATCTTTTTTCTGCACATAGCTGCATTGGGGAATCATTTCCTGACCAATCCAGTGCTGCAGACTCACGCAGGAGCCTCTCCTTATGACACCATGTTGGCACAGGGATACAACCAACCCTTCACCTCCACAGGTATACTTTATCACAACCTCAGTGGTCTTTCTTCTGTACACTAATGGCTTAATTGGTAGGTTCCCTTAACTGCATTTCTATTTATGAGAGTCCTCAACAAGTCTGCCTGGACGATAATGTTTATTTGTCCAATCATTAAGTTAGAATAGTCGACAGTACTGTGCAAGAGCCAACACTAGTTTGCGGTTTTAATGACTTTTCACCACCGCAATCATTTTTGCATCATGAACAGCTAATTGTACTGATACAACAGATACAGGCGTTACAATGGTGTTAATTAGAGATCCAATAAATTAAGGTTTCAGTTTGCTTTAATTTGTCATTCTTGTGCGCTGTGCTGTTCAGTGTTTAAACCAAATTGAGAGTACTTTAAAAAATATTATTAGAGGTGGGGGCGTCAATGAATTTTGAACGTCCGTCAATCATCAAGTCGGGACACCCTTCCATCATCATCAATCCGCCAATATTTCAAGCCGAACGGTCAATCCGCCATTCACCGATTGCTCAACAAAATTAGCATCCGTCAATGTTTCCGTCAATCGTCAATACCTCAACAAAATGCCAAATTTATTGTCGGATTGAGGATTTCATTGATGGATGAAAACCCACTTTCGTAAATGCTAAATTTGTCAATTTCTCAAAGTTTCCCGTCAGTCGTCAACAAAATGAGCATCAGTCGTTGATGGAATGCCGACCTCTTATTGAATATTGTACAGTAGTTGCCTTTGGTATGACATCTGCAATGCTTTGTTATCCTACATACCATGCAAGTACAGTTCTGGATGTGAATGATAGTCTAGAATTGTGTGAGGGTCCCTTATGTAGGTAAAGACACTAGGAAATAATTATATACTCAGCATGCAACAACAGATATAGTGGGATTCCGACTGAAAAACCATAAACATTTAAATTCAAATAATCCTTCCAAAGCAATTTGCATATTTGCCCTGTGAGTGTGTGGGTTTTCTGTTGATACTCTGGCCTTCCCACATTCCAAAGACTCTAAATCAGTGGTGGGCAAACTCGGTCCTCGAGGACCGGAGTCCTGCAGGTTTTGGATGTTTCCCTGCTCCAACGCAGCTGATTCCAATCAACAGAATCATTATCAGGCTTGTTTGGAGCTGTGTTGGAGAAGGGAAACGTCCAAAACCTGAAGGACTCCGGCCCTCGAGGTCAGAGTGTGCTCACCCCTGCTCTAAATTGTCCATGAGTGTGAATGTGAGTGTGAATGGCTTTTTGTCTATATGTGGCTTGTCATTGGCTGGCGACCAGTCCAGGGTATACCACTGATGACAAGTGTTATAGACAGTGTTTCTCAACCTTGGTCCTGTTTTCCATGTCTCCCTATTCCAACGCAGCTGATTCCAATGACAGCTCATTAGCAAGCTCTGGAGAAGCCTGATAATGATCCTCAGCTGCAATGGAATGGGGAGACACTTAAAAAAGGCTGCCTTGAGGACCAGGGTTGAGAAACACTGTTATAGAAAATGGATGGATGGATGGATGGATTGATGTTTATTTAAGTTTGTGTCATCCGTTTTTAAGAGAAAGTGATTTTCATAATACTTTGGGCCCTATTTTCATGTCCAGCGCAAAATGCAGTCTACCTGCGTGCATGGATGGAGTTTTCTTTCTTTTTGAATTTTTACAGATGGGCGGAGCTAGAAAGTGGCGTTTGTGGCAATGTACGCCATTGTGGGATGGAATGTGTGTGGTAAAATCAAGGTGGTCCGTAATGCACGCCGGGCAGAAGTGGCGGAAGTAAATTGACTCGCTGAACATGTGACGTGGGCAGTTGGAGAACGTTGTGCACTTCTCAATCGTGGCTCCATATGTGCGCCCCTCCATGCCATATATAAAAATGAAATACAATGACATGCACGTCCGCAGCACGCCAATCTGTCTGCTTGCGCCTCAAAATTCATAGCATACGATTTAGTCTACTTTACGTCACCAAAAGTGCCGATGATGTCAAGAAGGAGCATGCGCAGAACATAACAACGTCTTGTTTGTCTTGTGACATGGAGGACCTGTCGTGGAATACGCTCCGTCTGGTCGTATTTTCGTGCATGGTAAAATGACCAATATGGTCGTATTAATTGGACGTCTTGTTCGTCTAGAGGGACCTGTTGTGGAATACGCTTCATTTGGTCGTATTTTCATGCATGGTAAAACGACCAACATGGTCGTATTGTGTTGGATGACTTGTCCCAAACACTAACTGGACTTATGCCTGCACCAAAATTGATATGTGGCCATTTTAAGCTGAGCGCACGTGTGCTTGTCTATGAAAATAGAGCCCTTTGTGTGTTATAATGGATTACCCTTAATATATATACTACTTTTAATCCATTATTTTTGTTGTTGACACACACAAAAACAAAGATCTTGGCCGTGGTTGATACGTGTGTGTTACTTTTTGTTTCAACGGATAATTGGTGTCTACTTTAGGGCTGCTTTGATTTTGTTTTTATATTTCTGTTGTTATGTTTTTGACTCTTTTCCTCTCTGTCTCTCTCTTCCGTGGACCAGTTGGAACCTTCCGAAACAAGAGTATGAGCTCTTCTTTATTGTGCTCACCCAAATCATTTGGCACCGTGGTTGTCTTCATAGACCACCCTTTCATATTTGCACACTCATACTTAGTAGATCATAATGACATGAAATACTTGTCAAGCAACCACATCAAATGTTTCCGATAAAACAAAAAAAAGTCTCAGTCTTTAGGAAGAAGCTCTACTCATTTGTTCATAATGTACATCGACTCATGCAACTCTTTTCACAACACGATTTTGTTATTCTGTCTTACCTTTTAAAACTGGTCATTTCCTGTTTCTTCCTGTAGAAGTTGGTGTTTCGCAGAGTCAGGAATCCTGTGGATTGGACAGTGTGTGTCTCAACGGAGGTTACACTCCCAATACCTTCACCCTACATGGACTGGGGGCCATGCCTGGATCCCGAGCCGGAGTGGTGGGCAGCACTGACCTTCTGAAAGAGGGAGGCGTTGGCATGGGAGGCGATGACATCTCCCCTTCCCTGCTGACTCCACACAGCGCTGCGGATTTGAGCAGCGGTGCCGGAATGCGTCGTAACCTTTCTGACGCGGCTGCCCTGGAAAAGATGATCATTTCTGAGCTGGTGCAGAGCAACCTGAGGCCTTCTGGCGACATGCCCGTCCCTCCCGAGCGCTACGGAAGCCTGGCGAGGCCTCATCATCTGGACAGGGCGGCCCTCACTCACACTGCCACCTTGACTCGGCACACGCAGCAACCCCAGGAGGGCTGGGCGGCCACCATGCAGCCCGCCACTCGACACAACGCACAAGAGGGTTGGCCACATTTGAGGCACCATCTACAAGGTGCTGAGACACATTCCACATCACATGAACAAGATCATAGCACAACACCACGCTCACAAGATGGCTGGTCACACGCACGCACTCCAGCAGATGCCGAGTCCCGCGAGTTACTTAAAGACAGCGAGAGACTGCAGCTGCAAGGCACTCTGGGTCGTCGCGGGCTCCAAGAAAGGCAACAAGCACGCCCCCCCGATGTTCAGGCTCGGCCGTACGCCACCCTCAGCCGCACCCCTGGCACCCTGTCCCGCCACCGCAGCACGGCCGAGTCAAGCGCAGGGACGGACAAAGAAAGGGAGCGAGATCGGGATCGTTACAGAGACAGACCCTTGCCACCGCCTCCTCCACCGCCTCCACAGGAGTCTGAGCCCTTGTACAAAGCTCTGGAGGAGCCGCTTCTGATGAAACAAAGGGAGGCCAGTGTAGACGCCTGGCGAGGAGGGCAGGACAGGGAAAAGGATGAAGCCTTTCTCCTAAAAAGAGATGGCCTTATGGACGAGTGGCGGGGAGGTAACAGAGCAAGGGAGGAATCTTTCAGCTCTCAAAAGAGAAATGGAGACATGGCTGAGTGGAGAAGTGGAATGGAGAGAGGAAGGGAGGAACCTCATCTCCTGGAGAAGAGAGACGGAAGGATGGATGCATGGCGAGGAGCAGCAGAGACGGACCGGGAAGAAACTTTCATCACTCAGCGAAAAGATTTTGGGATTGATGGCTGGAGAGCTGGGATGGAGAGAGAAAAGGACAGAGATGGTTGGAGAGCAGGATTTGAACGAGAGAATGACAAGCAGAAAGACAGAGCGCTAGATGTGTGGCGTGGAGGGGTCGATGTAGACAGAGAGGAATCTTTCTTGTTTGAGAGCAGTGACGGCGGTCTTGATGGGAGGAAAAGAGGAAAAGATAGAGGTTCTCTTCGGTATCATGGCGACCGAGAGGATTCCGATGGCTTTACTCTGCCTTTGACCCCTGATCTTGACCTTGACCCCGACACCTCACCTGTCTACGCCCAGGACTCCAACCCGTCGCCACTGTACCCCGGAGACCATCGGTCACCACCTCTCGGTCTCTTCTCGCGAAGCTCACCTCCGACTAACATATTTGCTCCCCGAGACACTAATTCTCCTCCCAACAATCTCTACTCCCGCCACTCGCCCCAAGTGTACAGCCGAAGCGGTTCTCCTCCTCGCTTCTACAGTCGTACCTCCCCCCCAACCCTCTCCTACCCTGACAGTAGCCCCGAAGGTCCAGAAGAGCTCAGCCCCGCCAGCCCGCCCCAGCAGCCTGCCCTGGAGCTGCCCTACAGCCTCGGGAGAGCCCCTCTTGGCCCACGGCCCAATCACCTGCAGACCTTTTATCAGCCGCCACCACCGACGACTAACGGAGAGGCAATGTACACATCCGAGCCCTCTTCGGAAGGAGACGACGGTCAGATGCAGCGTGTGACGAGCCTGTGACTAGGGCGGTGGTGATCGGGGCGTAGAAACCAGGGAGGTGGAGAAAAGCACAACCAACAAGTGTTAACTAGCAGTTATCGATGATAATGATCAGAGCTGGGCAAGACCGTCATTACATTGGCCCATCATTGACGCGTGTCCACCTTTTTGCAAGCGCTTTATGACGCGAAGGACGGACATGAACCTACTTCAGTCGGTGCTCAGTCTGCGTATTTTTTCAAGGTTTTGGCTCTTGTCGAAAGGTAGGCATCCGTCAATGGCGGGCCCGCCTTAACGACGGTTTTGCCCAGCTCTAACAATGATCTCAATTGGCCAATGAAGGCAGCGATGATGTCAAAGATGGCTCCTCCCTGCTTCTATCTCCCGATCACCACGAGACTTCCCCCGCCCCCTTCTCATTTTTCGTTACTTTTCTAGAAGTGTGGCTCATTGGTCGAAACTCTTCCTCTGCTCTCTTTCCCGGAACCCCTGCCGTGTCTTCCTGCTTCATCAGTGCTTTAATTCTTACTGGCCCATTATCTGACTTTGCGTTGGTCCATTGCCTGGGTTTGGCCCCTCCTCGTAGCAAGAGAACAGTGTTGTGACGGATCAAAGCACTTGTGTGTTGCCAAAAAAATCCTTTCAAAGAACACATGCATGACTTTCTAGCGGTTCTTACAAGGCCATGCGTTCTGTAAGAAGGACGTGTTCCAAGTGCAAGTGAACGAATGTGTGTAGCTTGATGAGCATGCGTGTGTGCAAGGTGTGTATGTGTGCGTGTGTGAGTGAGAGAGTGTGTAAATATATACAAATCTTTTATGATTATGATTTATGATTAATGTATCACAGATTAATGTATCACAGAGGAGCATTTTAGTAATGTCGATGGAGGTGGGCCTTACGACGTGCGCCCTCCTTACGATTTCAACTCACATCAAGACCAAAACGTGTCCTCCAGTCGCCATTAACTGTTGGCAGTGGAACAGTTTTCAGCGCAGTTGTCATAGAAACAGAACTATTGTCTCCAAAGCAGATCATGTGAAACCTCAGAACTTTTTCTGCAACCCCTGATATCCTTGTACAAATTACCCTCAAGTGTTCTAATTGTCTTGTATTGCTATTGAAGTTCGAGTAAACGTGAAATTAATCTTTCTTGTCCTGTCTTTGACTATAGAAGGTAAGGCTTAGACCAGGGGTGCCCAAGTCCGGTCCTTGAGAGCCCCTATCCCCTATCCTTTCCATGTTTCTCTTCAAGATCGTTATCAGGCTTCTGCAAGGCTTGCTGATGAGCTGATCATTTGATTCAGCTGCGTTGAAGGAGGGAGACATGGAAAACAGGCTGGGTAGGGGCTCTCGAGGACCGGACTTGGGCACCTCTGGTTTAGACAGAAGCCTTAGTAGCCCATATAGCCAACCAATACAACTTTTTATACTTCAGCATTCATTTACACAGATATCTGTGGACTAGCCACCCATCTATTTTCTTCCTCTTATCCAGGGTCAGGTTACAGGGGCAGCAGATTTAACAGGACAGCCCAGACTTCCTTCTCCCCAGCCACTTCATGCAGTTCTTTCTGGGGGGATTCCGATTCCAGGTCAGCTGGACGTAGTGTCTGCAGCATGTCCTGGGTCGTCCCTGGGGCCTCCTCCTGGTGCCCACAATTCCTTGCCAGAGAGGCGTCCATGAGGCATGACCAAGCTTCTAATCCAATCTCTCCAGAAGAGCCCAGACACCCTATGGAAGAAACTCATTTTGGCCGCTTGGATCTTGTTCTTTTGGTCACGACCCTCAGCTCATGACCATAGGTGAGGGTGGGACTGTGGATTGACTGTTAAATTGATAGCTTCTTCACCACAGCAGGCTGATAAGAGTCTTCATGTCTACAGATGCTGCTCCGATCCGCTTGTCGACACCATCCTCCCCTCACTTGTTAATAAGATCCCAAGATACTTGAACTCCTCTAATTAGGGCACAATCTCATTGCCAATTTAGAGAGGGCACCCTTTTCCAATTGACAACGATGATCTCAGATTTGGAGGTGCTGATTTTCGTCCTAGCCACCTTGACCGGAGGCTTTAAGTGGATATATTATCCTGGCTCAAACACGATATTGTGATTAAAATATTGTGACTATGATGCCATTTTCAGTCGACAAGTGTCAGTTCAGGGCAAAATGGATTTGACTTGTGATGAAGCCAGCAGAACCACATCATCTGCAAAAAGCCGAGAGGCAGTATTGAGGCCACCAACTCGGACCCTCTCGGCACCTCGACTGCATCTAGAAAATCTTTCCATGAAGATTGTGAACAGAATCGGTGGCAGAGGGCAGCCTTGGCAGAATAGAACCTTCACTGGAAATGAATCCGACCTATTGCTGGAAATAGACATAACTCTGACACCAGTTGTAGAGACCAAACTGCCCCCATCAGCGGGTTCAGTGCCCCATACTCCTGCAGCAACCCCACCATAATATAATCTGGATGTTATTGGCCTCTTATAAAAATATTCAATATTTTACAGATTTTATATATTTTTTTTTTAGCACATAGCAAAAAAGAAACCAAAGAGCATTCAAACTGACCTGTTACCTTGTTACTAGTGTTGCTCCGATACCAGTATCGGGAAAGGCCTTGATACTGCATTAAAACAGTGGTATCGGCATCAGCATCAGCAAGTACTAACAAGTTACATGCCGATACTATTATTTCTGACGCTGATATAGAACTTTAGATGCAGCATCTTGTGCCTTGCTCGGCACGACATTCACTGATGTGTGACGTGTTCACTGCATGCCGAGTCAAGATATCCTATTGGCCCTTGAATGTTCTGAACCAATGGAAGGACAGCTTTTTCATGTTGAAAGAAAAAAAAACAATCTATGTATCAGCCGATACTGCAAAACTGGGTGTCGGAATCGGTATCAGGGGCCAAAAAAAAACGGTATCGGAATAACACTTACATATACAATACTTGTTACCCCAGAAAAACCTTTTATTAATCGTGTTAGTGTAACATGAAACATTGCTGCTTTGAAGTTTTGTTTGTTGAAAGGCTGCAGGAGTGTGCCCACGATGAGTGTATCCACAAGGGACAAATGATTGGCATCTAGTAAGCTAAGCCTTCTGCTGGATTGGTTGTTTTTCGTCGGCCATGGTTGTTTTTATACAGTATACAGTCGACGGCTGATTTTTACAGATCATATTGGTCATGTACCACTGACAAGTCATAATGCGCATTTAAAACAAATGTGAGTTATTTAAATAGCAAATTCCGCCTTTAACAATACATTTGTTCTAAAAAGAAAAAAGAATGGAGTGCATTTAAAAGATGACAAGCATAAATAAACACCTTTAATGATTTGTGAACTCTCGATCTTTTATATATTCTAGGAGCATACATACATATTATGAAACAGAGAAAAAAACTCATTCATACATCAGTTGTGCCACTGTTGTGAATTCAGCTTTGAACAAAAAGACCAGCAGAATGTTGATGACACATTTGAAATATTTTTAGTAGCAAATATTTTCATGGCGGTCTCGCTACTAAATGAAGTGCTTTTTCAGACCAAGAACGCGCACGTGTTACATGTAGCAGTTGATGACTGACCCGATCATCTCAATTGCGTCACAAGGTCGCATGCACTGTACTTCAAGTGACGATAAGAAAACGTTTTTGCTTCTAATACAGCAGTGAACTGTACTTTATTTTTAATCCAATGTGATCAATAAGAGCTGACATGAACAAACTCCAGAAGCTAAAGTCGGCAACAAAACATGACTGTTATAACATGTCTTCAAATGAACATTGTCTTGATCATTTTAATGAACAGCAACATTTGTGTGAGCATGACAGCAGACAGCTCTGAATTGGGGCTAATGCTAACAGCCCGCGCGGGTGAATTGGGGCTAATGCTAACAGCCCGCGTGGGGCGTCCTGGCTCGTCCACCATTACAAAAACAACACTGTAGGAGATGTGTTGTTGCCAGGACAACAACAGACACTATTCTTCTTGATGCACCATAACACTGATTTTCTAACTGCTATTATAGGGCACGTTACTCACTATTGCTGTGTACTCTTTTCTGTCACATTCAGTATGTCACATCCTCCCCCCCCCCCATCCCTCACTGACACACCGATCCAAAGTGCCAACGTATATAGTATGGATTCACAGGAAACAGTTTCACATTCTTCAGATTCACACAGGCTCCTTGCGGGCGGATGCTGCAGCACGCTGGTAGGGATGACGGAGGTGAGCTTTAGCAGATGCTGAGTTGCGCTGACGGATAGTCATTCCGGGTCTCAACTTGAGCCTGATTCAAGATGGGTTTCTTAAACATGGATGAGATGTAGAAGGCCTGACAAGACACAGTAGAGTTGTATTAACATGGGAACAAGCTCAAGAGCGGCCAAGCAAATTTGGGACAACTCACCACCCAGTATGCGGTGAGGGCTCCAAGTATGAAGCCGGCAAGGACGTCCGATGGGTGGTGTCTGTTGTCAGTGACGCGGGTCAGACCTGTGTAGATGGCCAGCAGAAACAGAAAGAACTGTAGCAGGGGTCTCAGCAGGCGGGCTTTGCGCCACGTCAAACGCGCTTGAAGATAAAACTGCAACAAAAGCAAACAGGTTGCTGGCTCATTAACAGCAACCACCACAATGCAATGTGAGCAGGAAAACAAGCGCAAGCAATGTGAAGTAGTGGTCATGCACAGCAGCCATCTTACATTGCCAATAGCTAAACCAGCCTACTAACATGCGGCATTTTCCCATTTTTTGTGTGCCACACATATATACACATGTGTCTGTATACTGTATGTCCCTGCGTCTGGCCCCCAACCCAAAGGAAATACACAAGCAGAGGTGAACAAACATCACAACACAGCACAGAACTAAACTTTAATAGCGAGGAGGAAACAGACTCCTTTTATTGGCCATAGAAAGTTAAAAGATGAAATTAAGTTTATACGCTTAATGATGATGTCTGTGGGTCGCGGTTTAGATGAGGATATGTATACGGAAGTCATTCGAATTTTGATCTAACCCGAATATTGTCAGTCACTACCGTTTATGATTACTTTTACCATTAGAATACTTACAGCAGGGATGTCCAAACTTTGGCCTGGGGGCCTTTTGTGGCCCGACATTAATGTTTAAGTGCTGCTAATAATTTTGTTTTACTGTAGAGCTTTCTAAATATGCAAACTGTTTACAATTAAATGTAATTTAATTAATTAATTAATTTAATTTAATTTAATTAATTTAATTAATTAATTAACACTTTGGTGAATAAAGCTAAAGCCAATTGTTACAAGCAAAAATTTGTTCGAAGTCTAGGTCCAAATTGTGAAAATATCACATAAATGATTCCCAAGTAACTCCTTTAAAAATTGTCATTTTATGACAGATTTGTCCTGTTTTTGTTCTGTAAGTAGAGATGAGATTTGGTTGCTGTTTAGTGCAGGGGCTGTTGTGAAAAACTTTCAAAGTAGCCCTTGCGTCCTTCAATTTTTCTGGATGTGATCCTTTGAAGGAGAAAATTTGGACACCCTGGGCCCTGCCTTAAAGTATTTATAAATGCTTTTGAAGTGACATATAACTGATATAACAGTACAGTAACCCCACTACATGCATATCAAACATTAACCCAGACTTTCAAAAATATAAGTAAGTAAGGAAGCAAGCTATATTTTATTATTTTATTATTATTTTATTTTATTTTTTCTATTTTATTTATTTATTTATTTTTAAAAAGAGGACAGCCTCGTACAAAGCAATATAAAATACAATACCATAAAACAAAAACATACTGTATATATAGACAAACGTGTAAAATATATGTATATACAGCATAAATGTAAGCGCAGTGAGGCAAACCTCCCCCTCCCCAACAGAATAAAATACAATAAAATTTAGTAAAATGCAATAAAAATCTAATAGTTCTAGAAAGCCTGATTAAAAAAATAAAAGTTTTTCAATGTTTTTTTATAAGTCGCTACACAATCCAGGGAACGCAGATGGAGAGGGAGTTCATTCCAGAGACGAGGAGCTACTGCTTTAAAACGTGAGGGGACAGAAATGCAGGTAAACAACTCAACAGCGTGCAACGACAACATGGAAGTATATGCCAATTGTAAAAAAAACAAAAACAACAACCTTTATTTAAATTTGTGGTTCTACATCATTTGTGGTAATACCGTACTTCTATTATCATTCGTTTAGTTTCGTTGTCTGTTTGTGGATTATCTTGGATTTTTGTGAGCTATATAAAGGTGAAAAGACGTTCCCTTTCTGCACTTTTTACAATTTATTACATACCCTTCTATTCCCGGCCCAAAGTTGGCAGCCCTAGACAGCCTCTACATCAAGCAACAATTAAATCACATTTGCCCCCCCCCCCCCCACCCCCAAAAAAGAAATTGTGTTCTCCATGAATTGTCAGTTGGCATTTGTGTTGATATGCAGCCCACAATCTTTTTGCGTTGACAAAGGAATGTGTGTTACATTATGTTAATGTGAAAATTAGCTTATGAGGAAACAATTATAAAACAAACTAAACAGTCAACATGTGACTAGTTCAACCAATTCCTTTGTTGTCATTCACAAGCCACTTCGTAGTAAGTATGAATATGTAATTGTATGAGTATGAATTCTGAGACAGCACCCTCCATCGACACATAAAAATGCAGCGCATCTCACACAAACACAGCCAGACAATAGAGGGGAGCAGTGAGGCAGGGAGCCGAGGTCATACCCCTCCCACAGCAAAACAAAGCCACCTCTGTGCTTCTCATTTCTCCTTGCAGTATTTCCCATCCTCTATTTTCTCATTTGTTCAGTGCTGCTCACTGAACTTGTGATGGCTGTGTGTCTCATTCATATTCAACATAAAACTCAGGTAATTGGAAAATACACAGTATATATAGTATAGTTAGTAATGCTTACAGTATATACTTACAGCTAAATACAGCATTGTGTACATCGCAAAGGAGGCATGACCGGAGAAGAAGGACTTCCTAAATGAGAGGGGAAAATAGCAAAAAAAAATCATGAATTTAATCTAAAAAATATTCAAATTTCAAATCGCCTGAAAAATTATGCTAAAGAAAACAGTGAACCAAGATAAAATGGGGAAATACTGTAGATCAGGGGTGTCCAAACTTTTTCATTTGAGGGCAAGTAATGTTTATATTTATTGTAGTTGTTATGAAAAACTGCAACAAAAGTTTTCTATTAAAGGTGATAAAGCAAATAGTTTAGGATTTTTCAAGGGTGGTCATTGGCCTTGTATCCGATTAAACTAGATCCACCCCTGTACTGAACAGCATCTCCACATTTAAAACCAAACCAAGAGCAAACTGTAGTGAGCTGATTCTTATTTCTTGAGGATCATTAACTCATTCACTGCCACTGACGGCTATAGACGTCAAAAATTCATTTTAACTATTTCTATTAGTTTTACATTTTTTCCCACTTTTGTTAACAAAAAACCCCCTAGATTTTCTTTGCATTAGAACAGATATAAAATTTGTGATTAATTGTATTTATTTATTATACAATAAATTTTTGATTAATTTTAATATTTAAAAAAACATTTAAAAAATATGTTTTAAATTTAAATTGTGAGTTAACTTGTGCAGTTTTTTCTTTAAAAAAACATTAAAGATTAAAATTGAAAAAAAATTACAAAGAAAAGATTAATAAAAATAAGGGGCATCAGGCAATTAAAATTTGTAATCGTAATTAATCACATGACTTCACTAGTTAACTCACAAATTTTATATCTGTTCTGAATGTACAAAAAAAAATCTAGGTTTTCATACTTTGTTAACAAAAATGGGGGGAAAAAAGTTAACTAAAAATAGTTCAAATTAATTTTTGACGTCTATAGCTGTCAATGGCAGTGAATGAGTTAATGTTCAAAAATCAGACCTTGACGTGAAGCAGAAAGTGGAAGTGGATTTTGCTTCTAAAATTGAATTATCTTTACTCACCAGTGTTTTGAAGACACATTTTCTTATTATTTTAGTCATAAATGTCAGTAAGGTGGGACTTTAGGACCCAGATGCGGGAAGGCAGAGCAAGGAGGCAGAGGTGCAGTCCAAAAGAGGTTTTAATATAAAATCAAAAAAAGGCTAACTTCAAAGTACAAAACAAATGGAACTAACAAAACCTGAAGCAAAACATGAAAAAACAACTAAGGCGAGACTAACAACATGACATGGATCCGTATAAGGCAAAGAGGTCAGCGTGACGTGACAAAAGACTTACGAACGTGGCAACAGCAAAAATGAACCGACACAGACAGGGGGGAGACAACCGACTAAATACACCAACACTAATGACATGACAAGACACACCTGGCTGAGGGCACTGATTGGATGACACATGAGGGTAATGGGGAAAGGTGGACACAATCAGGGTTGACACAGACACCACATGAGGAAGGGCAAGTGACCAGAAACGAGAGGAGTCAGACTTTTCACAATAAAACAGGAAATGACAAGACAAGGGGAAAACACAAGGAAAACATGACAGGGAGTAAACAAGACTGAAAATAAACATGACAATAAAGAGTTTATTTGCATCTTTGCATGTCATGTGTTATTTTAAGTATATGCCGCAGACCGCTGAAAAATAGATGGCCAGCCGCAATTAGCCCCCTGGCCGTAGTTTTGACACCACTGTTGTAGATGGAAGAAAGAAGGGCTGGGCAAGCAGATAAAGCAGAAAGTAGCAGATGGATACACACCTGGCCTCCTCTATAGAACGGAGGGTACTGTTGTTGTGGCACGTGACAGACTTCACGTAAGTTCCTCGCGTGCAGTTGAGTGACTCGTAGGTGACGCCACACACCGACAAGAAGTGCGGCCGCAGACGGCCAACGCTCATCTTAGCCACGTTTGTTAGGGATTGGCCGACGCAGCAGCCAAACAGGAAGGAACCCAACTCCTTGTAGAGGCTGGACACATACTTGTTCCTGATGAAGGCCTTGGAGGTGACGCCTAGGAAGCGCACGCAGAAACATTCCCCGAAAGCGATCTGCAGGCGGACATGTGGTCGCAACCCCTGTGGTCACAGTCCAAATGGATGGAATTGTCACAATTCAGCGCAGTACTCACTCCGAGGCCCGTGATGAGGATGCCGCCAGAGATGAGCACTTTGTCTGGTATGATCTCCGGCAGGTTTGGGTAATTGATGCTGGGGTCTTCACAAATGAAACCTCTTTGCTTTGGGCTGATCACTTTGAGCTCACTTAAAAAGAAAGGGATGGCAACTGGGGTGGGCGGGGAGAGTGGGATTATGATTAAAGATGAGATACTTGAAGAATGACACGTTCACAATTTCATTCTGCAACAAATTCTTTCGCACTTTGGCAGCAAAGGATTCACAGATGTAGCGCTTGAGACCTGATTGCTCTGATGCAAAATAAATGCTTTTTTATTTATTTTTTTTTTAACAGAACATATGTAATATGTAATGTCTATATTGTGGTGAAATATTTATTATAATTATTGTGTTTTCCTGTTTCCATTCATATTTTGTCTTGAATCTTATTAGATAGTGTATGGGAGAGTCCCTGCATGTATATGAAAATTGAAATTGAAATGACCGCTTCTAAATAGACATTTTACAGTTAAATATAAACTTACAAATACAAATGTTGGTTGAAGCATTTTCTTTCTCCAGAAAACTAGCAGGCAGTGCTATAATTGCCACTATGACTGCTTAACAAAAAATGAGGATAAACAATGAAAGAAAATACGTTTTACAAAAAATCTAGCCAGTGTTTGTGTTGCATATTCAGTGGAAAGATTTCAATTAAAAACTTAAGATCAAAAGGATTCTTGCTTCTTGCTTAGCTGTAGACGTGCTCTGGTAAGTTTGAAGCCCAACTGAAATGGTTACAGGGAGGCGAGAGCCTGGATCTTCTGACAAAAAAACACTACAGACAAATTATTGCACCTCAAGGGACAGTCGTATTGGACTATTGTACTTAGTGCAAAGGACACAACAAACGTACGGCCCGCAAAGGGGTTTAATACGACCTGTGATGAATTAAAAAAACAAAACAAAACGTAATATTGGTCCAATTAATCAGACGGCCAGAATAAAAAAATATAAATTTGTAATTTCACAAGCAATCCTCAAATGAACCATGCAACTTGTACATGGAATTGACCTTGATGTCTTTTTTTTTTTCTCACACAACCTAAAGTTATGGTTTGTTGAAAAAAAAAAAAAGCATAGACCAACATAAATCAAACATTAACGTGCTGAAAACGACACACATTCAGCTACTGCTAACACAAACATGGATTAACATGGATTAACATGCTATAACTTCATTAACTGCGCCACACAATGCATTCTGGGACCAATATATATGCACAACACTTAGCTATAACACGCCCGGAACTCATACAGGTAAAGTGTTGCCGCATTCGGTTTGCATTTGTGTTATTTTTTGTAACAATATATTGACAGTTGAGCCCCGCTACTTAGCTGGCCTGCAAATGGCACAAATCTGTGTATAACTGACGCTCACTGTTTTGAAGTTATAACGTGAATTTTCCAGTCCGGCCTACTTGGTAATGTGTTTTTCTCCATGTGGCTCCTGAGCTAATATGAGTTTGACACACCTGCCCTTATAAGCCCTTTTCACACTGCATTTAGCAGGGCGCAGCACACTGTCGTCAAACCCATTCATTGTGTATGTGGTAAGGGGCGGGGACTCCAGAATGGAGTGTTGCTGCATGGCACGGAGCGGCGCGCCAAGAGGAATTCTGCTGCAGCGTGGCAGCAGCAAGGCACCTCAAATTGAAACATTTTCTATTTGAGCGCGTCAGAAATCCTCCAATTACAAGCAATGGCATGAATAAACCATTCAAGTTCCTGCGTCCTCTTCCTTCTTAAAATGAAGAATTTATTTTACAATAATGAAAGATACATCTTTTCAAGGTGTGGTCTAACCAGTGGCAAAATTTCCTTTTTGCACTTCCTTTTTTTTTTTTTTGCACTTCCTAGTAGACTGCTACGTTAGTACTTCCAAATATGGGCATGATGAAAACCCATCATTTGCGCAACACTTTCATCTTTTCAATTTGTAAATCTTCAAACACAACTGATACAGGAACGTGTCTCCTGTATAAAAAAAAAAAAGGAACGTGACAAAGCAATGCCCCAAGTCATCATGTATGATGGTCAGAAAATAGACATCATTCGGGTTATGTTGAATACGCTATGCTAATTCCATCAGCTGGCAAAAGGTACAATATATCTGTGTATCCACCTTTTGCTATTTATACAACAGGCCCACTCAAAGTACATTTGCGAGTAAATTGAGACAAGATCATCATTATTACAGTATGAATTACTTTTTGTGACATTTATGTTTGATGGTGTGCCATGAGATTTTTCTCATTTAAAATGGATGCCTTGGCGCAGAAAAGGTTGGGAAACACTGTCTCCAGAGAACCTCAGTCATTGGACCATTAAGAGGAATTTGAAGGTCACTACATAGCTCCGCAGGGATTGAAGGAACTTGCCCAATGTTTCCTGTGTTTCCTGAACAACTATGCACATTTTAAAAAGGTTTATCTTAAATGGGATTACAGTGCGAGAACAGGATAGAAGAGAAAGAAAAGCGGCTTGTTTGTGACTTCAGCTCAACTCTTCCCTACAAAACAAAAGAGTGAATGCTGAAACAAACCAGAGCCAGAAGCAGCCTGACACTGCCCACTCAACCCCCCCCCCCCCCCCCAACACCCCATTTCCCCTCCAATACTCTTCTCTGCCTCACAGCTCATACTCCTCCTGCATACACGCATTAGAGAAGGCAACTGGACATACAAAAATGCAAACTGCACTTTTAAGTCAGGGGTTAAAGGCACGACCTCTCCGGCCAGCAAGTGTGTGCTAATTAATCATCATTACATAACCTCTTCCTTTCACTGTGAGGGACAGTGACACACACACACAAATGTGCACGCGGGTATCATACATATTTATTTATAGCGAATACAATTCCCCGATTCCCCACCGACTCCGCTCTACCCTGAGAACAAGTGGTTGCTATAGAAACAGTAGAATTCCCTGGGCAATGCACGAAGCAGCTGGCACAGAGAGCCTGAGAGTGTGCATGGGTGGGAAACAAGAGCCATACATGCGCAGAGAGAGAGTGAAAAAAGTTTTTGTGTGATTATTTTACTTTGGATTATGGTGTGTTCAAGTGCAAACAAAAAGTGGATGAGGGGGAAAAAGTGACGCTCCAGACACGGAAACCTAAAGAGAACTTTTCTGTAGGTTGACACACCGCTGCATTAATCGTATTGCTGGTCTACATTGAAACTTGGAAAAAATAATCTCAATAAGTCAAACCCTTGCCAAAAATATTGAAACGTTATATTTTGGACTTTCACCTTTACAAACCTCATGTTTGGCTGTTTAAGAGCACAAAATATATTTTTTTGTACATACAAACACAGGAAAACATTGTATTTCTGACATTTTGGGTCATTGCATCTTCATTAGAGGAGTGGCTAATTTAAACCAAATTAGCTATCTCTTCTACTTGGCTGAGAATTTACTATATATGCTTTAAAAAATAAATAAATAAATAAAAGGATAAAAATAGACTAGATGTCATTGTGTCTTTCAGTTGTCTATTTCTCCATCCCGCCAACCCCAAACAGGAATTCAGAAACAAAATCACCCCGGACACGCTGACAGTTATGAATAAGCTATTTTGACATGTGATCATCTTAAGAGACCATGAGGACAATTGAGCCATCATTTTATCACTCGGGTTACCAGCATCAGTCTTGAGGATTCTTCCAAGAGTGTGTGGCCTTGCGGAGTAGAATGTTTTAAGGGCCATAGTTGTGCAGCAAATTCAAATGAGATTACGGTAGAATTGAATCTCAAACAGTGCAGCCTGTGCCATTTAGTTATTAGGAAACTAGTTGGGAAAATTATACACCCATATATATTATATTGCACATGTTTACCATATTTACCAATATAAACTCAGAAAGTGACATAAACTATTTGGGAAATTAATTATTTCAGCATATTCACAATGTAATATTAAATTGTTATATTTATCCATTTTGGACAGTGGATGAAGACGCATACAATTGAAACACAGTGACTTACTGGATTTTTTTTTTTTTAGCATAATATATTTCAGTCAAGAGATGGCTCAATCAGCTTCAGTTAAGTTAGGCACGCTTCTCATTTAGCCAAAATGTACAAAACCACATGGCTAAGCGTGCAGTTAAAGTGATCAATTGACAACAATAGCAGTTGTGCTCATTTTGTTCTTGTAGTTTAGATGGGAAGTGTGCATATATTATGTCATTCCCAACAAGTATGCTGTTAGCAGTAGAAATCATGTGTGTAGTGTAAAGGCTTCCTTTTACAACGTTCATCTGTTATGATATCCACTGTCAAACGTCACTAACCATTATGCTAATTAGTAATTAATTCTTACTCCAGTTCTGCACTATACACCCAAGAAGAGTTCCTTTTGGGAAGATCAGCAATTATGTAAAGAATTGATTAAACCGCTTGTTATTTCAGATCTCATATCATAGATGACACAATTTGATTCGATTTTTCAGAAAACTCAAAAATGCATACCTCTGTTGTGATAGCCAAACAATTTCATGTTTTTTCAATAGGTGTGTTAAAGAAAATATTTAAAAAATAAAATAAAAATAGTGTGCACTTTAGTGCTTTAAAATTCACACTTTCAAACTGACCTTCATTGTTTTGCCTCCCCCCCCCCCCCTGCCGACAACATTGATTTAATATTAAACAAGTTTTAATTCACTCCAATTGTTTTTCAGAAAAACTAACCATGAGAAAGTCTTTTTTAAAAAAAAGTATAAAATGAGTATTATATTCACCTAGGAAAAGGCACACGACGTCTGAAACCACCAGAAGCTTCCTTATGAGTAAAGCGTGTCCATATAGCGTGGGTTTATTCGCGGCGCTGTTCTCCATCCCCGCTGCTGCTGCCGGTTGCGAGTCTCTCTTGGCGTGCAACCCTTTGAGTCGGATGGGTCGAATCTCTGCTCTCACACGGGCGCGCTGTGGCCCCAACTGGTCCAGCATGACAAAACACGAGACGAACAACTTTTCATCAGAAAGTTTCGAAAGTCTTCAAACACAAACGCGAGCAAATAACTGCCACTTAACGACGTTGCCTGTTGACGCGTTTAAGATGTGATGACGTCACATCGCCTGCAAGACTCGTTCAAACGGGCAACGAGGGCTTGATGGGCGTACGTCACGTTCAAACTATGCGTTGCGTATTGCGACATCTCTCCCGCTCCTTCATGTCATCTACGGCTCTTATCCTGTTGAGGATCGCAAGCTGCTGGCACCAACCTGTTAGGATGCAGCTGACCCGGCGAAAGGCGGACGACGCCCGGCTTGGACTGGTCACCACAATTGTTCCGAGGCATAGCGTCACAGTCAGACGAATATACCACGACATCAGCAGTGAGGAGAACTATCCAGGGACGTGCGAGTCCTTTTTTAAAAGAGCTCCTCCAAGTTAAAAGGAGGTAAATTGGAAGAAGAGTAACTATGAGCAAAGAGTACATTGTTTTATTTTACTTTAGAGAACAACACTGAACACCACTAAAAAGTCACAAAAAGTATGAATGATCTCGTCTCAATTTTCCAACGAATTGACTTTTTCAGTATGACATTTGGGCCTGTTTAATTGAGCACCGATCTAATATAGCCTACTCACAGGAAGTTTTGCCAACTTATTCTGTTATATGAAAGAGTTGTCATTCAGCAATGTCAGACATTTTAGGAAAGCTCCTGCTGGGAGTTGACGAGTTATCACAAATGCCGTATTGTCATTTGTTTGATGGAATATGTTATTTTTTGCTCCCCAAAGTCAGTGGTGTCCAAACTATGGCCCGAGGTCGTTTGTGGCCCACCATCCATTTTTAAGCGGCCCGCAGCATATACCAAAAATGACATCCACTCATTAGTTTTATATACTGTACAGCTTTTCTAAATATGCCACAATTCAACTAGCAACTACATAACTCTTCATAACGCTGGTGAAAAAAGATAAAAGTTATGCTAGCAAAAATCTTTTCCTGCACACTTCCTGCTCTGTATCAATCTCCAAATTGTAAAAAAAAATATCACACCAATGATTCCCTAGCAACTGCTTTAAAAATGGACATCTTACGACAAATTGCTCCTCTTTTGCTTCTGAATGTCGAGATGGAGTTCAGCTGCTGTCCAATGCAGGGGCTTCCTGGTTGAGTTAGGGTCTCAGGGTCTCAACCACAACAAAATGTTGTTAAATCCTAAACTACTAGTCTTATAGAAAGCTGTTCAGGTCATATTAAAATGCAATTCACCTTTCGCAAAAGCACGTCCCCTCCTAATTTTACCACTGCTCATTACTGATCCACGGATGACACCCAAGTACTTCCAAATGGACCAACAGCATCTAAGGAACACACTTAAGACATGAAAACATGAAAGTAAGTCTTTATATAAAAAGTACAAAGTAACAACAAAGAGCATGGCTGAACGCAGAACAAACAGGAAAGTAAGTTTTTATATAAAAAAGTACAAAGTAACAACAAAGAGCAGGGCTGAACGCAGAACAAACAGAAGACAGCTTGACATAATTACATTGTGTGTCCGGTCAGTTTGACCTTGAAATAATATAACAATAGTTAATGATGAAAAAAAGTTGTTTAGCTCATCAGTGTTGTGATTTTGTGACATCTGTTGTTTTGGGGTACAAACCCTCACCCATAGACTCATTATGTATGTGTTAGCACACACACACATGTGCATATATTATCTACATGGAAATTTAAGATAATTTAGTTTAATTTTGATTAATTTGAAAACAGCTGTTAAACACAAAGAAGAAAAACATGTCAAACTTGTTTGCGGAGTAAAGATTTTGTTTTACTTTGCTGTTTCCTGCCGGTCGCCATTGCAAATGATTTGAATTGTTGTCATTTGCCTTAACTGGACAAGGAAATGATTAAAAAATAATATGGTAGTGACCACTGTTACTTAAAACATTGATTGTGCAGTTAATTAAGTATTTTGTGTTTAGAACCAATAACATATTTCCCTTTTCTTTTTGTTCTTAATTTCAATTCTTTTTGTTCTTAATTTCAACATCCCAGAAGAGATGGTCTTCAAGTGGATTCCACTGGCTTTGTCCTATAGTATTAGTAGTGTAACACATGTTTTAGTTGCCAATTTGCATTTTACTTATGTATTAGCAAATAGGTCATATTTATTTTTTTTACCGCTAGGTGGCAGTAGAGCCATGTTTTTTCTTCGCATGGTTTGGTCATACTGTAAAACAGTCATCACTTTTGTCATGGTGAAAAGTGACAGAAAAGAGACTGAATAACCCAAAACTTGTAAGACATTATTTTTGTTCAGAATAATAAATAATTATCTTAGATAAATATTTGTCCTTTAGTATTTTAACTTTACAAAAAAAAGAGAGCAAAAAATGGCCGATTTTCTGCCTAGTTTGGGGGATATTTGAAATTGAACGTCATCATCTTTGTCTTATGTTGTATTGTGTTAATGTGTAAAAAAATATTACATAAAAATACATTTTCAGTTTTTTTCCTGGGGGTGGGGGGTGGTCATTATTCATTAATGACTTGTTTGATATCTGCCTAAATAGCAATGCCCAGCTGTATGCAGATGCTGTTATCTTCACCCATGCAAAAAAACACAACATACGCTGCTCAGACTCTTACAATTGCGTGAACACAGGTTCGCGACTGGCTCACCAACTCTTGTCTATCTCTAAATGTTAAAAACAAAACAAAAAAAACAGTATGTTCTTTGCCAAACAGCCACTAAGGACTGACCACTCTGGTGTTTAGCTGAGGAGGAGCTGGCTTTGGTGAGTGAGTTCAGATACCTGAGAGCCATAGTGGACTCTATTCTATCCTTCGGGAAACACAAAAAAAAGGAGAAGTGAACTACAACCTGACAAACTTCAGACAGATAAATTATATATATATATATATATAATTTTTTTTCATGGTCCTGTGATAAATTCTATCTTGTCAAATTCGTCCGTCAAACTAAGTGGGCGGGGCTAAAGCCTGATTCACTCAAATCTTGTCTAATCGACTGCTTCTGCCTGAAGTGGTTAGAAACATGGCGGCTACGGGATTGGATTTTTTTGCTGATATAGAGTGATCGAGGCATGTTGTTGTGCAAAACCAACATCAAAATAAAACCGATAGTTCTAATATTTCGCCAAAGTAAAATTTTGACTTGTAGGTGTTTCCATTGAAAAGTGATTTGATTCTGAGGCGTAGTTCTCATAATGTCCTGCCTCTCACGAGATCTTGCAGTTCTTGAAGGCGGTCACGTCAGACTAACGACTCCTAATGCAACGTCACGAGAATACATAGTTTGCGTGTATGGAGCCGCGGCAGCCTTGGCTAAACTGCTTTGTGCTTAATAAGACTTGTTGTTCCGTCGGGAAGCAATTCCGACACAAACGCTAGTGGCCCTGTACTTCTTATTTCCTTTGACCGGGCGGGGTCTCATGACTACAGAAAATGTGAATAAATAATATTTCCATTACTTTTTTTGTGAAATACTTCCATTTCAACACATCTCAAAAAGCACCTCATGAGAGCGTAAATCTGAGTCTAATGGTAACGTACTTATTGAGGCAAATAGCGCCACCCAAGCTACCAAATTGTGTTTACTGTTTATGTTTACTCGCTAGTACTCACTCTTCATCAATTCATTATTCTGAAATTGATTTGCCTTGACTTTGTGAGCAGGGTGACCAATCAGGTGTTAGGACCTGCCCACCAAACTTTGATGGGTGAGTTTGACAGATAAAATAAATTCATGAAACACCGCAACACAGTGACCATGAAATAATTAATTAGAGAAATTATTATATGTATGTATTCACAAATAATCATTGATCATTTAATTGATTATGACACATTTAATAACACATTGATTGATTTATTTCCATGTTTAATAAATAAATGAAACATTTAATTAATTAATGACACATTTATTTAATTATTTAATGGGTTATTAATTTATTTAATTTTGGCACTTTTGGTCCTCCATAGTATAGAATGACGATCATGTTTTTTTTCCCACTGACCAAGACAAAAAAAAAGCACATTTATTGCTCTCTAAAAAATAACTGAAAACATAAAGAACATATACAGTATAGGCTATAAGTTTGGACACACTTTTTTATTCAATGCATTTACTTTATTCTCATGACTGGTTGCTTTGTACTTTCTCACTGAAGGCATCAAAACTATGCATGAACTGATGTTGAATTATGTATTTAACAAAAATAAAAGGTGTAATAACTAAACATGTTTTATATGATAGATTCTCCATAAGAGCCATCTTTTGCTCTGGTTACTTTTTTGCATACTATTGACATTCTTACCTCTGGGAACTCTTTAAAAACTGTTGGAATCCTTTTCAGGTGACTACCTTTTGAAGCTCACCGAGAGAATGCCAAGAATGTGAAAAAAAGTAATCAGCGAAGACGGTGGCTATTTATTTATGTATTTATTTGAATATTTTCACCTTTTTTTGTTAAGTACATAGCTCCAAATGTGTTTGTTAATTGTCATAGTTGTCCTCATAGTTTTGATGCCTTCAGTGAGAATTTACAATGTACATAGTCATGAAAATAAAGCATAGTATTGAATGTGTCATGTTTAGTTTCTGGTCTGTCATGTTTAGTTTCTGTTCTCCTTGTGTGTCTTCCTTGTCTTGTTAATTGTGATCCTGCCCTTCCTCGTGTTATCCAATCAGTGCCCTCAGCCACTTGTGTCTTGCCCAAGCGTGTCTTGTTGTGTCATTAGTGTTTGTGTATTTAGTCTGCTGTCTCCCCTCTGTCTCTGTGGGTTCATTGTTTTTCCCCCCCTACTTCATGTTGCTTGTTTTTTTCCCCCCTACTTCATGTTGCTTGTTTTTTTCCCTACGTCATGTTGCTTGTTTTTTCCCTACGTCATGTTGCTTGTTTTTCATTTTATCCATCCATCCATCCATCCATCCATATTCTTAACCGCTTGTCCTCACAAGGGTCGCATGCGCAGGAGCCTATCCCAGCTGGCTTCAGTGATGCCCACCCATGAATATAATCATCAATGACCGCGTCAGAACGGATCTGGCCATTCTATCAATGACGAAATTCCAGGTCATTTCGCTGACAAATGAGGGAAGCACTGACGGACGCCACTTCGCTCACGCGCCACTCTTTTTCTCCTTCAGTAAACAAAAATTATACGCTTGCCAGGCATGCTAACTTCCTCACACACCACCTTCCAAGCCTTGACTCTTTTGGCTCTGTCCCAATACTGATAGCTGGCCGACTGGCCGTGTTGTAGACCTCGGGTGCCTACAGACTGTGCTAATAATGTTTTCATCCCTTTGTCATTTTTTAATTATTGCTACGTTTATGGAAGTATTCGTTTAGTGCCTTAGTTTGACATCAGGCACATTGTCATTTTAAGTCAGGCAAGTTTTTGAACAGCTAAGGGTCCTGAAAAGCAAGTAGTGAGTCTTTTGGCCATGCGTGGCGGTATTCGCAGCAGTTACGACTGTGTGCATGTACGATAAGTGGCGACAGTAAGGAAACAAATAGTAACATAATAATGTCAAGTGAGAATTGATGCTTTGTTAGTTGATGCAATTTAGCGATAGTGGAAGCCCAGTTAAAATAATGTTGATGGATTGCCAGATTGACGATTACATTGTGGTTCAGTTTGAAACAACTGACGATGATGGGAGGGTGTCCCGGCTGTTGACGATTGAAGAATGGCTAACACTACGGACATTCAAAATTCACTGACGCTCCCACCTCTGACAATATTAAAGGTAGCTAAGTTGTAGGTCCATCTTTTTTGTCCAGCCCAATTTTATTGGATTGCTAATTGCATCAGAGTGGACGAGTAGTTAGCACATCCAATTCAAGACTCTTAATTCTTAAATTGTCCGTAGGTGCAAAACTGGGCATGTCTTTGTGGTTGGACTAGGAACAAAAGCTTGGGTTTTCGTCTCGCAGGGATCACATGACTTTTGCTGACTGGCTGTCATACTTGTAACTTGTAACTGCAATCAGGCGTGGGTGTAAACCGTGAAAAACCCAAACCCGTCCATGGAGATGGTGGTTCCTCCCCCCACCCCAAAGGCATATAGGCCAATAGGAAAATTGAAATAGCAATGTGTACTGTAGGTGTTTTTATAAATTGAGTTTTGCAGACATACTGTAAGTAATAAAAACGAATTGTTGTTTCTGTTCTCAGGCGCATTTCTTTAAGACTCCCTGTGTTATCCATTCCAGAAAAATACAACCATTTTTTTTTTATCACACATGTAGGTACATGTATTCACATTTCTTGAAGAAACTCTGGGTGTGTTTTGTGAGGGTATTTCCGTTTCATATAGTTAATTTCATGAAGGAACAAAAGCTCGAAGGAGCACATGACTTTTCCTGAATGAGCGTGATATGCTGACTTCCACATTTTTATGTTACTCCCGCACACACTCGCTACAGTACTTCCCACATGCCTCCAGTTTATTCACAGTTGTCGTTTCTCATGATACTTGAATTGCCCAAGCATTTCATGTGTGATTACATCATCTGGGGAGACAATGACATTTACATTGTTTCAGTGCAAAAGATCTCAGTGGACTCCACACGTCTGAAAGAGAAAAAAGTAGCCCAAGCACATCAAGAAATAGAAAACATCTGTTTTACTCTTTCTTTTCTGAGGACCCCGCAAATGTCTGAGTGCAACAAATCATATTTAAAAATTTTAAAACTACTATGTTGAAAGAAACCGTATAATCTCTGGTTATCTCAATTTCTTCTATTTATCTTGTTTATGCTTTACAATTAGAAGTTGCATTGCAGTGTATTACATTTGCCTCACTGTCAAAGGTTCAAATGCAATCTCAGGCCTTTCTGTTTGACGTATCTCTGGGTACATAGATGTTGAAAGGTAAAAATTGGTAGAGATTTATAGAAACAAAATGTCAAATTGAGATTTATGTTTTCCTAGTATTGTGAGAAATCATTAACATGATCACCGTCTACTCTTCACATAAAGAAATATAAATTGTTATCAATATTAGCATAACATTCTAAAAAGTAATTTGAGCAAATTTCTTACCTCAGAAATGCGTAGTCCTTCACGTTAATCACAGCGTTTCCGTTCTAATTAGTCAGCGGCGGCACCCCACCATTCCTAAATCATAGCCGCCGCTCCTTCAAATGTCCAACTAAAGCAGTTGGAGGCGGGGGGGGGGGGGGGGGGGGAGTGCAGTCAAGCATCATTACACCATCTGGATGATAAAAAAAAACGGCCAGACAGCAGGGCTTAACACTGCGACCAATTTACCACAAATGTGGCCAACCTTACAGTGTTTGCTGGTAAAAAAAAAATAATCATCCACGTAGCACGACGCAAGTGCATGTTTTAAATAGTAGTAAAACAGATCTTTGAGTCGTAACGCATTTGGATCAAGTGCGAGGACTAGTCAAGCTGGCCTCTAAGCGCTGCCAACTCCAAAATAAAAGGCTACCAATTACATGGATGTCAATACAATAGCCTTGGTAAGCTTTTATTTTGAAATTGACCCTTGAAGCGCGTGGTGGCGTGGCGTCTAACTTGACTTGTTGCTATGGTCCACGGTATTTGGTGGCCCTTAGTTTTTTTCATGTGGTGGCGGGGTCCCTCTCGACGACCAAGATCAACACAATGCCATCCCGAAATCATATTCAATTTCTAATTAAGGACGCTAAGAAACCGCTAGTTAATTAAGCCGTCATTGTATGATACGGCGCAAGTCTCCGGTGTTAGCAGTTAGCTGCTAATGGGAATGTAACTAGTTGTTTCCATCCACCCATTTTTTTTCAAATTTTGAAGAAATACGAAGATAAAACTGAATGGAAACGCTAGAAATTCGAAAAAGGGCCCAAAATTCGCAAAAAAAAAGAAGTTTTTACGCTTAGAGGGGCTGGATTTTGAAGTCTATCGAAAAAAGGAAAATGCAAATTTTGGCTATGGAAAAAGGTTTTGCGAATAACCGCTGGCAAGTCCGGATACACGTTGCACGTTTTGACCGGATATTACGTCACACATACGTTTGTAGTCCCAAAGCAATGTCGGATGATAAAGTAAGGTATGTTTGGGGCGACGAAACAGAAATCTTTTTGGAAGGCACTATCCAACATTTTGACTGAAATGAACACTTCTTAAATACAGGATGTTTAAACATGAACTCCTTCTCAATCTACACCTCTGGGCTTCTGTTAATGTGTGGTGGTGATTTTGTCCTGAGCGGTTTGATTACAAACAGAAATGGTCAAAACTCCGGACAGTGCTTTTAAAGAAGCAAATATTAATGCTATTTTAGATGGAAAACAGCAATGAAACGCTACGGTTGATTAAGAATTTAAAAAGAAAACTCATCGCACGGCGCAGTCGCTTCCTAGTCTTCTGCTTCTTCTTTTAAATTACTGGTGGATCACATCTCTATCAGTTTTATTTTCATCAGCCAATGGCGTGCTCACGTACTCCTGCTTGGGAAACACTGATTTGACTGGTTATTATGTTAGGCAGGCTATGAAGCTTTGGTTTTTCAACGGGGAAGACGGTTTGGAGGCCTCACTATAAGAGCTGGGATCCTCTATGTTGAACAAAATAATGTTCACATAAAAGAAAAGTATTTTTTCATCCAACGTCTTCTTTTTAAGTTATATAAAATAATTGACTTGTTTTGCCAGCTGCTGCTTATTGCAGACAGCTCTTGTTACAGTAAAAATAATTTGCAAATATATCTTGAGTCACTGTCAATCTTTATGACATATGAACCTCCATCCATTTTCTTAACCGCTTAGTCCTCACAAGGGTCGCAGGGGGCGCTGGAGCCTATCCCAGCTGGCTTTGGGCAGTAGGCGGGGTACACCCTGAACTGGTTGCCAGCCAATCCAGGGCACAGAGAGACAAACAACCATCCACATTCACAATCACACCTACGGACAATTTGGAGTGTTCAATTAACCTGACATGCATGTCTTTGGAATGTGGGAGGAAACTGGAGTTCCCAGAGAAAACCCACGCAA
This sequence comes from Vanacampus margaritifer, assembly GCF_051991255.1. Taxonomy (NCBI): domain Eukaryota; kingdom Metazoa; phylum Chordata; class Actinopteri; order Syngnathiformes; family Syngnathidae; genus Vanacampus; species Vanacampus margaritifer. The sequence goes on from NC_135438.1 coordinate 16,454,116, forward strand.
GCACGGGGAGAACATGCAAACTCCACCCAGGAAGGCCGAAGCCCAGACTCGATCTCACGTCCTCTGCACTGGGAGGCGGACGTGCTAACCAGTCACCCACCGTGCCGCCCACATATGAACCTACAGTATGCAAATTAAGACGACTATATATCAGCAAATAAGGTAATGCAGCACTCCCTAAAAAAGGGTGCGACCAAATCGTGTGTGGCCCCAACCCGTGCTGATGTGAAAAAAATCTACATAATTTTCACAACCCAAAAAATCCTAGAGGAAACACTTAATCAGTTACCAAGAATTCGCTCTTAGCTTGCAGAAGTTTGGTGTAAGTTCAGCAGGTCATTTGCCAGATGCAGTTAAAATTCTAGGAATAGGAATAGTCTTTTTTGTGGATTCGTGTTTGGTGTCAGAACTTTAGTAGATGCTGGAATATGTGATTCCAACGTTTAAAAAAAAGTCATTATAACAGTGTGGGACAATCCTTCTGAATCGTCGTAGAAATCAATTCATTGAATGATTATGATTTTCATTTTAAAACAATCCTTCTCAAATAAGAGGGTGGGCTCCCCTGTGTGTGTGTGTGTGTGTGTGGGCGGGGGGGGGGGGGGGGTTGTCACACATGACCCCAGGGAAGATCTTTTGTTTCCCTTTTTTTGTGTGCTATACTACAATAAAGTGTATTTGCACATCCACTACAGTAGGTGGCATTGGCGCTCTCATAGTCAAGAATATTTTCCTCCTCCTGGGCAGGGCGTAACAAAAAATGATTGAGAAGCATCGTCTTCTAAAGACTATTTTAATCACACAGCCCTGATCGCACATCACAACGTAGGGTGGGGTGTATGTGACGTGGGCAATTGGAGACCATCTTGCACCGCTGATCGTGCAAGCAGCCATCTGTGTTGTTAATATTTCTTGAAAGAAAGAAAGAAAGAAAGAAAGTGGGTCTGGATAAGCTTGCATTGATGCTCAAAATGAACCGTCCAATGCCTTGCATGGCAGCTGCCAACCACTGGACTTTGAATTTGTGCGCCGTATTTGTTATTAATAATAAATGATATTTATTTATCTGATCATGTTAATGATTTCTAACAAATAATTCAGAAACGGATAACTATCAATACATAAAACGTTATTTCTATAGATACATCTGCCAGTGTTTACATTTTAAAATGTTCATGTGTACAATATTCCTAGAAAATCTTAATGTCCAAACACTGATGAGCTTCTTTTCTTTTCTTTTTTTAAGAACAGTCCGACAGGCTACTCATGTGGTCCGTGGACCAGTTGGGGGCTACCTGGTGCACAGACACCACGTTGGTGACCCCTGAAATGGACTGTACTCCGGGTTTGTCAACGTCGCAGCCATGTTGGATGTGGCAAAGTGATCTGTGAAGATGTCTTTTTTGCTTACTATTTGGAGATGTTTCATCAAACCAGAACTCATTCCATTACTGAACCATTGCTTTTTACTATATTATGTAATTCTAACACAATTTTGTGAATATAATTTGACGATTTTATGGCTAATTTGAAGGTCACATCCAATATGGAAGATGTAAAGAGAAGCAAAAAGGGTTGTGGCTCCTTGAGGCTCTTTTATGAACGGGTTCAAACGGCTTTTTGGTTGAAGAGTCCATTGCAGTGTCCCTTCTCGCTTGCCGTATTGTGATTGTGCCAGGGACAGTCCTAAACGTGTAATGTAGAAAAGCTTAACATCACCTCATGTCCAAAAACTGCAATCAATCATCACCAAAAAATTATGTTGACTTCTCTATGCATGCACACTCCAAAAATAGCTGCTATGATAAAAACAAAAAAATGGGATCATGTACATCCTGGACTGGAAGGCATACAGTATACTGTAGACATGACAGTAAAATGTCCCATCATGACCTTGTCATGGCTATTTTTATGAACTGTTTTGCAGAAAACTTTCCACTCGGTATGAATATACTTCCTTTTAATATTTCTCTTTTGCTAACTGTGCAGATTTGAGCAGACAATCATATCTTGATCATGTATAGCCTCCTCAATGAATGACTACCTTTATTGCTCATGGAATTAATGGTGCAGAATGACTCAGAAGAGCGGCCTCCCTGTTTAAACTAATGTAATGGTGTCTTCTTCTTGGACTTCAGCACTAACCAGTTTGTGTCCATTAAAAAAAAATGTAAGCTACAACTTAGTTGTCCCAAAGTGCATTAGGGCAGAAAGGTGTGGGGAGACTATAATCTCTTTATATATATATATTCTTAACCACTTTTCCTCACAAGGGTCACAGGGGGCCTATCCCAGCTTCAGGCAGTAGGCGGGGTACACCCTGAACTGGTTGCCAGCCAATCACAGGGCACACAGAGATGAACAACCATACTCACAATCACACCTATGGACAATTTGGAGTGTTCAATAAACCTGTCATGCATGTTTTTCAAATGTGGGAGGAAACCAGAGTTCCCAGAGAAAACCTACGCAAGCACGGGGAGAACATGCAAACTCCAGCCAGGAAGGCCGAAGCCCGGACTCGATCTCACGTCCTCTGCACTGGGAGGCGGACGTGCTAACCAGACAGCCACCGTGCCGCACGAAGAGCAGCGCGCTCCCCCTGGTCCCCTGGAGGCCCGCCGAAAGGCCAGCAACAAGCCCCGAAGAGAGGCGCGCTCCGCCTGGTCCGCTGGAGCTCTGCCAAAGGCCAGCATATATACAGTATATATATATATATATATATATATATATATATATATACTGTATATATATATATATATATATATACTGTATATATATATATATATATATATATATATATATACATATATATATATATAATTTACAGAAGGAACACATTCCTTAGGTTCCCCGATTATGTATATTCCCAAGTAGCCTCCTGAATAGGAGATTCTGACTGTCAAAACTTGGATGCAGGATAGCATGTTAGCCGAAGAGAGGCGCGCTCCGCCTGGTCCGCTGGAGCTCTGCCAAAGGCCAGCATATATATATATATATATATATATATGTATATATATATATATATATATATATATATATATATATATGTATATATATATATATATATATATATATATATATATGTATATATATATATATATATATATATATATAAAATTTACAGAAGGAACACATTCCTTAGGTTCCCCGATTATGTATATTCCCAAGTAGCCTCCTGAATAGGAGATTCTGACTGTCAAAACTTGGATGCAGGATAGCATGTTAGCTAGGTAGCTTGAGCTATCATCATGATTTAGATAACATGTAGGCCTACTGTTGTTTGTGTTCTGTTCTGATGAAGCAACACTTACATGATAACAAACGCAATGCAAATGACGTCAGGAAAGTGATTGTCTCTCTCGCATCGCTCTCACTTCTGACTCGCCCACATGACGGGGAATTCCTGACGTCACATCAATGCTTGAATGTGATTGGCTTGCATGAGAGGTGAAACCTGTTTGTCGTGGTTGAACCAAAATTGCACCAGAAAACAATTTTCTTTTTCGAGGTCGATGATGTAGCTCTAGCACTGTCCATACTTCCTCCACAAAACTTGCATTTGCGTGTATGTTTTTCCCCCGAGAAGAGATTTTACTTGTACATGTTGTCATTTGTTTTATTCATTTATTTGTAGCATTTTTTTTGTTTACAGAATAAAGAGTGTTTCTGTTATTTTGTTTATCCATAGGCCTAAGATTTGCCTGGTTGAAAGTGTTATCGTTTTTGCTTTATTAATGATTTATTTGGTTTATGGCCATTTTTTAAATGTTATTTATTTAAATTTGGATTTAAAAAAAAAAGAAGTTTTTATTGAATTATTTGTAGATTTGACAGTAAACCAAACGAGCGCATGAAACAGGTTTCACTTCCTCTCTCTCAAAATAAACTATGTGGCCCGCACACGCGCCTGCCGGAGGTTACGAAACATCAGGGAGTCTCGGAAAGTTTTCAGGACGCCCCCGGACAATGCATAGTTGTTGAGGGGAGGCGGTGGCGTGAGAATAAGGCGAGGAGGGAAACCCCTGACTTATGCGGTTTTCCTCTTGGGTGTGAAACCGAATTCACCCTTTTTCAATAAAAGGGCCGGCTTGACGATACTCATAATCAAACTGGACCGGACTGTGGTGCAGATAGAGCCGCCATCCTGTGGAAGTTACCCGATAAACAGACTTGTCCCCTTAGCCGTCCTCATGTGCACTTTGCTGGGACAATTACCTAAAGACATGGACATGGAGTGTCAGCAGAAGAGAAGCCGTGATCGTGTTCGTTGTCTGGACGTATGCGTTGTCACGTCCATCATCGTCCTGCTTGCAGCGCTCACTGCCATGGCTGCAGTGTGCGTCCCGGTCCTGATCACGCTACAGTCCGAAGTGCACCGGCTGAAGGTTCACTCTGGAAACAAAGGAGAAGGATCCACACCGACCACGACAGCATACAAGGTACATTTAGGATTTCTTTTTATTTTGAACTAGACATTTGTTTCACTTACATTTATAGCCTAGATCCCTTTTTTTTTGCACAATATGACTTATTATGCCATCATTGTTTGTGTGTTGACAGATGCAGAACTTTGCTTTATTGGAGGCAATCTCAAGTAAGTCCCTTTATTTTTGGTGAAATATTTGAACACCATCCATACGTTTTTTTTTTTATAGTGCTACCAACCATAGCTGACTTTTGGCGAGAGGCGGCATATACAACCATTAACACCCTAAAGACAACTTCGACTCTTTAATGAACCTAAAATGCATGTTTTGTGTGGGAGGCAAATTGAGTCAATTTAATCCAACTTTTTAGGTTGTTTTATACTAACACAAACCAATTTATTATTCACAAGAACCCCAAAAATTAACTTGTGCTAAAGCAACCCAAAATTGGGTAAAATATTTGACCCAAATTGGGTTGTTTTTGACCCAGCAGTTTTAAGAGTGTACCAATAGGTCATTTAAAGGGATAGTGTGTAGACTTTTTTTCAATTTCCAAATATATATATGTATACACATACACACACACTGTCACTTTATCAGTAATTACCATGACATATAAGTAGGCTAACTATTCTCACCGACTGAGGGGAAATTAACATTTAATTTGATTAATTGATTCAAAAAATGTTTTAATCAGAACGGGAGAATCACCTGCTGAATGTTCTAAACTCCGTTTTCCATCATCCATCCGTCATATTGAGCGAAATAAACCTTCCCATATGAATGGTCATATGAAGTGGAAGTCTGCATACAAGTACATGCTTCCAATTGATGATGTCATGTTCTTAAGATCACAAACTAGTTGGAACTGAAGCAACAGCACCTCTGCTGGCTGCAGACAAGTAGTGCACTCTCAAGCAACCATCAGCTCCACACAATTGACAGAATTCTACAATCAATTATTGTATGACCTTAGGGGCGGGGGGGGGGGGGGGGTACAATGCTAGGGTGGGGCATGTGTGACCCTAGGGAACATGTTTTTAGTTTTTTTCCCCCTTCAGCCTGGGGGCCTTTAACAGTTGCCTATACAGTATTGCCTTCCCTGTTGCAACGTGTCTACTTCTATTATTTAAGCAAGTGCATGTAGTTAATTGGATGTGTTTCTCTCCTTTTGCAGGCAGGTTGGAGAATTCAAACGTTCAGTGGGATTCAGTTCACTACGGCGCTGGGAAGTCTGTTGGAAGCAACTTCCATTTCGACGCAAACCAGCACTCGCTGTCGCCCAGACATGCGGGGACTTACTTCATCTACCTGAACCTCAACCTGACCTGCACCTCATACAATTGCAGTGCCGGTCTTTTCAGCGTGCATGTGGGGGACAAGCTGAGCTGTCAAGTGAAGCTTCAGAAAGAGTCCCTACAAGAGAGCAAGAAGTGTTGGACAGTGAGCTGGCTGGACGGCAAGACGCCGCTGCTCACCTACATGTCCGTACCGAAAGAGGGATTGCAGAACTGGAAGCTGGAGCTGGTTGGTTCTAATTTGGGTATGTTCTTGGTGGAATAATAGCTGACAGAACCACCAGAACCACGTGAAAGACTTTGTAGAGCTCACATGAAAAAGGACTTGAAAGAAGAGAAGTTGCAATAAGACGCAGATATGGACCAGACGCTGGCTGCCCTCTTTGTAATATTTATTTAACAAAATGGGATTATTTATATTGCAGGTTGAAGTTTATGTCTTAGCTTATGTTATAATATGTTGAGAACACTACATTAGTGTCCATATGCAATCCACTTCTATTTTATTTGAGTTGTTGGTTTTGCCTTCAAGGTTCTCCTTCAAGTTTCTCATCTTGATTCAGTGGCGCAGAGGGGACAAAAATATTTCATACTAACACGTTTTTTGTGTGTGTGTTTTTACAGTGAAGACTCATGGTGTGTTCAATTGAAAATCAGAATTTATTTTGTAGCCAGAGTTGTGTACTCCCAGCCTTATAAATGCACAACAAAATATGTAACTAACTATAATGTTTACATGATAGGCAGATAGCATACGTTTGGCTTGTAAGATTTGTCTGCCTTGCAGACTTGGAGATTCTTGAGGAAGAAGGTTGATTGAAATCATGACGCAGAGATACAAGTTCCGACATTTTTTCACTACGCCATTCACTTTTGATAAATTAATACAAACAAGTAAATACTAGCTGGAACCGCGCTGCATGCGCCTGAGTCAGGCAAATGGGGCGGCGTGGCCCAGTGGTAGAGTGGTCAGCTCTAATCCGTGAGGTTGTGGGTTCGATCTTCACCCCTGGTGACCACGTCCAAGTGTACTTGAGCCAGACACTGAAACCCGATGTGCTCCCAGTGGACCTGGCAGCGTCCTGCGCGGCAGCAGCCGACCACTGGTGTGTGAAAGGGAAGCTTTGTAAAGAGCTTTGGGCACTATAGCATAAAAAAGCAGTCTGTAAAATAAAATACAGAGAGGCAGTGCCCTCATCTTTAAAATAAAGTGTGACCAAAATATGTTAGATATATTGTTTGATGTTTGAAATGTGGACTTCATGCCAAATGTGATGCAATAAATGTAAGTCCAATGGACAAACTGTAGCATGCTGATTGTATCCATATTAACTCATTCACTGCCATTGACGTCAAAAATTCATTCTAACTATTTCTATTAGTTTAACATATTTTTTCCACTTTTGTTAACAAGAGTGTGAAAACCTAGATTTTTTTATTGTACATTAACAACAGATATAAAATGTGTGATTAATTGTGAGTTAACTAGTGAACTCATGCATTAAAAATTTTAATCGCCTGGTGACCCTAATTTTTTATAATCTTTTCTTTTTTTTTAAATCATATCAGCCAATAATTTTTTTAAATTGTTATTAATCACATGACTTCAATAATTAACTCACGATTAATCATAAATTTTATATCTGTTCTTAATGTTCAATAATTCTTTTTTTTAGGTTTTCATACTCTTAATAACAAAAGTGGAAAAAGTGGGAAACTAATAGAAATAGTTCAAATGAATTTTTGACATCAATAGCCGTCAATGGCAGTGAATGAGTTAAGATGGAAATAAAAATATGAGCGCATTTTTGCGTGTGTCTGTGGGAAAAGGAGAAAATGACGTCTGTGAATGTGATTGCGATAAGTGATGAGTGGAATATATGAAAAGTGTCAAGCGAAGGGGAAAGTTCCTTGTTGTTGCCTGTAGCGGGAAGTAACAGTGCATCACTTCCTGTCTATTTATTTTACAGTGCGGTTTAGTAAAAAAAAAAATAAATAAAAAGTTGGCCGGAAGCACCTAAAGGTGAAGATGGCAACAGAAAATTCAGTAAAATGTGTCTCTTGGCATTGTGACTCATGAGCTGTGTTTTGTTAAAAGCAAGATATCAACCTTTGTCATTCTTTGTTTACAATAGTTGTATTTTTTTAAATGGCACTGTGCATCATATTTATTTGCTTGATCACAATTAGAATGACCTTTGCAGGTTCAGCATGCTCAACACAAAATGTTGTTGGTAATACCGGATCAGTTTTTTATTTATTATAATTATAGTTTGCATTGTAGCTACATCACATGTAATACATATATGGTATTGTTATTGTCATTATTGTTGTCGAGCAGTCCTTCTCAAATACCACAAATACCACTGCAAGCTACAATAATAAAGATATTGTCAAAGTATCTCTAACACTTTCAACCCTTGATGTAAATCTTGCATCGGATCTCATTCAGACAAGATCTGTAGACAAAACATCGAGAAAACAAGCAGCAGAATGAAAACTGTCCATTCAGTTTTTGTTTGTGGATGTATAACAGCTAGCCAGGTATTGTATAAAACTGTATGTATTCTTAGTAAACATATAGTTTTATAAAGGAACGTATGCAAATCTAGAGTAAATCTGTTTTTGGATCACTTGCATTAGATTACCCGCAGTCACATACATGGCAACTTGCATGTTGTAAGGGGATGCGGATGGGTTGATTTGAGGCTGGTGACAGGAAATAACCCAATTATTTCACGAGTCCATCTAAACATGCTCTCTCCACGTTGTTTCCATATCTTGTAGATTCTTTTTGTCAATGTTACTATACTATGTCCTTTTGTTTGTGCTTTTATCAAGGGCCTTTACAGCTACATTTATACAGTCGGATGCAAACATATTTGGGTACTGACTTTTCTTCTTTTTGACTCTATGCTTCATCACAATGCTTTGTAGATTCAAGTCAAGATGTAATTAACATGTAATATTTTAACTTCAGTTAAAAATGAATAAAATAATGTTTGTAATTTACTGTTTAGAAATTGTAATTCTTTTTATGCAGATAGAGTATATCAATTCCCAGCGGGCTCCAAATTGTTTGGATAAAATGACAACCATAACCTATTTATATTAATATATGGAAATAGTTTTTGGTAAATGATTGTCTGAAGTATGGTGCACATTTTGAGTGCGACATAGCAACCTTTTTTCTCTCTCAATAATGATCCCTTTACTTTACTTTTGTTCTCAATAACGAACGATCAGGCACCATAGGCCTGAGTTCAGCCATTTAGATTGGCCATTGAAGAGACTCTGTTACCTCATTTATTGCTGGGGTTATGTTAAAAAAAAAAAAAAAATAGGTGAAATACACAAAGTAGTCTTTATTTTTTTACATTTATTATATATGTTGTAAATCTGTAAATAACCCTCCCCACACTTACTCTTTCTCTCAGAGAAGCATTTTTTCATATTTCTGTCTTTCAATTTTCAAACCTTCAAGATCATAGCTTTAAAGAAATAATAATAGGTACACTAAACTGTAAAAATTATAACCCCGTTTAAACAAAAAAAATAAAATAAATAAAATTATGTCCAGATATCACATCTAAAAAATTTGGCTGATCATTTCATGTTAATGTAAACAATAATTATTTTCTTGAAGCAACCTTAATTTTTTGCCTTGATCCAAATTATTTTCTTAACATTTTAGTTACTGAACCAAATTAACTTATTTCCTTTTTTTAAAGGGACAGCAACGTGGAAAAATCAACCTGTAGCCATGTTAAAATGCGAATTCCTCACCAAAAACATCACCGAAGTGGTGTTGTCCTCTATTCGCTCCACTATGAGAAATTCTAGGTCATTCTGCTCTCCAAGCACCAGCCCCTCCCAACCTGAAAAAAACGAGCTGTTGGCACGGTTTGACGTCATTAAGAGCGGATCCACCCCCGCACCGCTTCTGCGGACTAAACGCACGTCCACTTTCTCTGAGACGTTCATGGGATAGTGACAAAAGTAGCCTTTATCAGTAAACATTCTGTCCAAATGAATTCAAAGCAATCAATTGTCCTTCACATTTTCTATGCCAAAGTGCAATGAAATGACAATTGGCTGTTTTAAAATCTCTGGCTGATACTTGTGTAAACTGCAAACCTTTGAGCTGATTAATCTAACTGAATGGATGGTGCAGTGGTTAAAGCGCTCGCCCTATAAGCAGAGCAGAATGTTGTAGGTTCGTGACCTGCTTTGATGGTATTTTTTTCCTTCTTCTTCCCTCTCCTCCTCAATTTCTTGCGCCAAGGAGCGGTTTTGTTTCAAATGTTTATCGAAGTATTGATGGCTTGCTTCGCGTGGCCATTTAGAGGAGTTTTCAAACGCAACAGCAGACTGCAGCCAGCTCGCCGGGGGCCCGGCAAGCACAGGGGCAAGACACCTAATATTTCATTAAAAATTACATTGCCACGGTGTCAAAGGTAAGATTTAATCATTATATGCCAATAGGCCCCCGAACAAGGATGAAACTTTACTGATGATTTTGTCATTTTATTTCGAGCAACAGTTATCGCCCTTTTAAACAGTGTAATCGCACGTCTTATCTTATAATCACCGTGAATCACCATAAGAGCTGAAAGATATTTCAAACACATGCAAGCAATAATCAAAAACTGTGTACTGTACAAACATAAGTGCTAATAAACAAAGTATTCTTTGGAGGGGCTGCCCAATATAAAATAGGAAATTTTTCGAAACTCCGTAGCAAACTTTTCCAGTGTACTTAAGTTATCAAGTTACAAATAGCGCTAAACCGGAAGTGCCTCTTCAAAACAAAGCGTGACAATATACAATGCAAATTTAAAATAAAATACAATCGATACTTAAAATATAATTTGGGTTATTTACAAACTTTGTGAAACTAACTTTTTCTGTTCATCAATCTAACATGAAAAATGTGATTAATATGTAACAAAATTAACCTCTGTCTCTGAAAATATCCATGAAATCCTGTGAAGAGTCTGTGGTACTGTAGTTGTATGCTTGGTAGGTGGCAGAGTTTTTAATAGTGAACGTTAGTAAGTAAAAAAAGCCTGTCAAAACATGAGGCTTTAGATTGCATGTCCTGTTGCAATGTCACCTATACAATGGAAACTCCATTCAATAGAGCACATAATGATAATGCTGCTATAATGTTGAAACTTCCGTTATTATGAAGTGACATCACAGGAAGTAGTTGTATAAGAAGTGATACGAATGCACGAGTAGATGAAAAATGTACTCGCGCTGTCTTTAATTTTAGGAGCACAAAATTGGCCACTTAGGGGCAGTCTGGTCTCTGGGCTAAATGGCTCATATAATGATTTAATGCAAGATTAAAATGAATCCAATAAGTCAATTAATTGATTGAATAATCAATAGATTCATTGATTCTAAAAATATTCGATAGTGACAGCACTACATGCTTCAGAGCTGACGTTAGCTAGCAGCCGAACCATTATGATTTGCTAAATTATTCAAACACAACCCAACCTAACATTTCATATATACATATATACATTCCTTTGTCGTGATTTCGTTTTGTTTTATTTACCTGTGTCCTCCCAGTCTGTTTGCAATGTCCCTTTTTTCAACCAATCAGCTCTCCCCAACCCCATTTGTGTCTTGTCCAAGTGTAACTACTGTCTCTTTGTATGTAGTTTATACATCCCTGATCTCTTGTCTTGATGTTTTATTTTGGGCCTTATTTTATCCTCCTTCATTTGTGTTGACATTTCCTTGGATTCCGTGTTCAACCAATTGACCTCTTGTGACTCAATTGTCCAGTGAGCCCCTGAAATCAAAGTACTGGTTAAAATTCCTATGTCGCAAATGGAATAATCCAAGACTAAGTGCACATTTCAGTCAAACCAACATTTCCATATATCATGTTTACATATGTATATAATTTCCCTTTAAGCATTGCAAGAAGAGTCAACCACACCCGTCTCTGCTTCTTTGTTCTGGCCGCTCTTCTATCCTTTCTTTCCCTCACCACATCCTGCTCTTCACACACGCACATTGCTTTGCAGTCAGGTGCTCTACAACACATCAATAAATTTGCAACTGTGTAATGCGACCTGTAAGTCTGTGGTTTGTCTGTGTTCTTGGGGAACTTAATAGACTTGCAGACAAACCAGACACAGTACTTTTTTATTCATCTAGTCTGAATATCAGATACAGTTTTACGAGATTACAATCAGTTGCTGCGTTTTCACAAGTGCTTCTAATACATTCAGAGAGAAAGGAAGAAGTTAATCACAATGAGACAAATGTGCAAATAGTTGTCTTGTTTTCTACGGAGATATCATAAATGCTCCCATAAAGTTCTCAGTAGGCCCAGGACGCAATTTGTGTATACTATCCAATGTGACAAAAACTTCATCTCCAGACTGCAGGTGGAAGATCCCCGCCAGGTAACTGTCCCATATATCCTCCCCACCTGATGACTTGACACTTGAAGGTTTTGGGGTCCAGCAACGGAACCTGGAGGAAAAAGTCAAAGTGGCGACAGCAATTCAAATGCGCCCGTCCAGGGTGAGAACACAACAAAAGAGGGTGCCCACTAACCTCTTTGATTTCATAAGTTCTATCGATTGGCCATACGCCACGGTGTCTTTCATCACCTTGTGCTGGATGAGAGAACACACCTCTGCTGCATTTACCAGAACTTTGGAGTAGAGGTAGTAGTAACCTTCCTCCTTCACCACTAGGCGACCATTGTTGTAGCCCATCTGGTGGGTGATGGCATCACCGTCTTGGTCGATCCACTGCATCACATTCTTCTCCCCGTCAGGATTGCTGCTGCCTGGTAGGAAGTTGAGAGAGGCTTCCACCAATACATTCGACATATAAAATGTAGATATTCATTTTGTGTCATATTTAAGATGGTGTGTTGCAGTGAAAGGACTCGTACCCATCAGGTGAGCAAAGGGCTTCGGTCCCAGCAGAGTTTGCACTGGAGGAATCTCATTGGAGCCTCCTGTTTCCAGAGGGGGAGAAAGTCCACTGTTTATACAATTAATTGCAGTAATGCCATTTAAATCGGCCATCTAGTACACAGTAAATTCTGTAGAGTAAGTTTGACTCTATTCAGAGTAAATTAATTTGACTCTATTTTGAGTGGGACCAATTAGACTCAGTTTTAAAGTAGGCTAATATTTACACTTGGAAGAGAGTAAAATAAAGAATTGGAAAATAATTGGAATAAAAGCCACTCAAGGGTTGAGGAACCAACTCATGACCTTCATCTTGGGAGACTGCCACACCACCTGAGCTATGCCCCACCTACTGTTGCTTATCTCTCTTTGGTGAGTTAGCCATCAGACACGAGTGACACACAGCAGGAGCTGCTAGTCACCCAAGCTCAAGGTCGTGAGTTTCTTCCTCAACCGTTGAGTGACTTTTATTTTTACTTTTTTTTCAATTATTTATTTTACTCATTTCCAAGTGTAAATATTACTCTAAAACAGAGTCTTTTTGGTCCCACTCTAAGAAGAATCAAATTAATTAATTTATTTTGATTGTTGACTGATTGTGTCATAAAGTATCTGAGGTATGTTTGTACTGTACTACTTGCGTGGCTGCAGCCTCCAGAGGCATACTTGGCACAGTCTCAACTATTATGTGTTTGGAAAAAAAAGGTTAATCTATCACCCACACACTTAATCTTTAGATATATGTCTTTCTGTGTTTTTCTATCACATTATAATTTTGGCTTCTTTTTCCTGGTCACATTTCATCAAAAATAATCATACCTTCAGATGCTCCACTTTTTAAGGAGCCAGCCTGCCAGGGGCAAAAAAGAGCAACAGTAAACCTTGAGCAATTCAAAAGTGAAGCAATGTGATTTATTAATCACTGTCACATTCCTTAATTCAACCTTACCTGCTGGGCAGATGTTTTAGAGTTGGACATGTTTCGACAGAGAGCATCAGACACACAGATGGAAAATGCCTGCAAGGCGGAAGCCAGAAGACAAGAAAGTGAAAGATGTCACAAGGTCAAAAGCAGGAACTGTTGTTGAGGTTTGCAAAACAAAAAAGTCTCTGAGTGTGGCAATTGGAAAGATGTCAACACGCGCACATGCAATATGGTCTTTAGTTGGAAATGTAATGGGGAAATCACAGTATCAATACTATGACGTGCTGACATATGATGCAAAGATCATAGGAGTGAATTGGTGGATGGCAAACTTTTGTGTATTTACAATACTGTACATAAGTAAATATATATATATACATTACAAAATGGTTTGGTTTTAACTTAGTATAGCAGCAAATTTACTTGTGTTAGTTGTGCTAGCTAAAGTGTTTCACAGTTTTGCATTGGTGATGACGCTGTTTTCCTCATTGCATTCAGTTTTGAAAAACACAGATTTTAACTGCTCTAATTTCCACAAAATCAAAATTAATCAAAGTTTTATGTATATATTTGAGTGTTCTTCTTTGTTTCCTATTGACATGCTAAATTGTGGGTACAGATTAGTAAACTGTAGGAAGAGATTAGCAAATTGTGGGAACAGATTAGTAAACTGTGGGTACAGATTACAAAACTGTGGGTACATATTACTAAACTGTGGGAACAGATTAGTAAACTGTGGGAACAGATTAGTAAACTGTGGGTACAGATGACTAAACTGTGGGTACAGTTTACTAAACTGTAGGGAGAGATTAGTAAACTCTGGGTACAGATTACTAAACAGTAGGAAGAGATAAGTAAATTGTGGGTACAGATTACATAACTGTGGGAACAGATTGCTAAACTGTGGGAACAGATTACTATTCTGTGGGAACAGATTAGTAAACTGTGGGAACAGATTAGTAAACTGTGGGTACATATTACTATTCTGTGGGAACAGATTAGTAAACTGTGGGAACAGATTAGTAAACTGTGGGTACAGATTACTAAACTGTAGGTACAGATTAGTAAACTGCGTACAGATTAGTAAATTGTGGGTACACATTACTAAACTGTGGGTATAGATTAGCACAAAAAATCAATAAATAATCATACCCTGGCACCAGAGGGGCTCCGTAGCCTCTCACAGGCCGCAGTGGTGTGTGTAGCTGCAGTGAAACATTCGGAACGGCAGAAAAAGACTTCCATGGTGTAATCAGGGCAGGCCATGTAGGCATGAAGCCGCCGATGTCACCCTCAATTTTGACAAACATACGTGTTCTTGTTGACTAGCGACTGGGTTAGGGTTAGGGACTGTCTGGTTTCCAGTGCAAGGCGCAGTTAGTTTTACGTGTTTACATTGTGTCGTCACGAACCCTAAAAGTAACAACCCCATTTTCAACAAGTAAGAAGTAAAAGTACAGATATTTGAGTTTGAAACATGAGAAGTAAAAGTATAAAAAATCACCAGAATAAAAAAATATTGAAGTAAATTACAGATACCTGAACAAGCTATGAGTACTTAAGTACAGTAAGACGCACTTTCAGTTTAGTGCACAGATTTGTCGGACCCAATGGGCGGACCGCCGCTACTTACCTTCCATAGCTGGGGCCTGCCGCCTGCCTCCCGCATTGCCCTTGCTATCTTTTGCTAATTTCTCTTTGCTAGCCACTCTTGTTAGCTTTTTACCAAGTCTTGTTAGCAACTCTTGCTCACCGCTTTTGCTAACTCCTCCTCGCTGGGCTGTTCACTCGCTTTGGTCTTTCTGAGCACCTAGTGCAGGGGTGGCCAAGTTCGGTCCTTGAGAGCCACTATCCAGCCTGTTTTCCATGTATCCCTCCTTCAGCGCAGCTGAATCTAATGTCCAGCTCATCAGCACGCTTTGCAGAAGCCTGATAACGAACCTGATCATGAATCAGGTGTGTTAGTGGAGAGAAACATGGAAAACAGGCAGGATAGTGGCTCTCGAGGACCGAACTTGGCCACCCCTGACCTAGTGCATGTGCTTCAAAATTGCTGCATTCTATTAGTTCACCATTAGGTGGCACTAAATCCTACAAACTGTCTCTAACAAATTGCACAGTGTAAAATTAAAATATAAAGTAATGTACTTTGTGAGACATTTACTTCTGGAACGTGAGAGACCGTATTGTCATCTACTTGACACATTTGACGTAACATGACTTAAGTGATTGCCAGACATAGCCTAATGGGTGTTATGTTTTGGTTTTCTGCCGTTTCTTGTTGATACTGCAGACACACCTGCTGCCCTTTAGGTCATCAGGCCGAAATAAAAGCCTGGCATTAACAGAGAGCAGAGAGGAGTGTCGGGTTATTGCTCCACGACGCTACTTACTATACCTGATGTTTTCGATACTGCTACCTTTCTAGCAGCAATCTTTCTTGGTGTTGTGGACACCGCTAGACTAATTAGACTAGTAGCGTTAGACTAGTAGCATTTTGTGTGCTACACTCCTCTCTGTTTTAGCCACCCTCCGGCGTGATTTTGTATTTTCTTGTTTTGGCCCACGACACCTTTTTGTCGTCGTCGCCTTTAGTTTAAGCAACCTTTTGTCCACGTGTTGTGCGCCTTTTGTTGTTCCATTAAACTTGAGTGACTTTCGCCCTGGCTGGGTCTGCCCTTTTCTTTTGGGGTCCAACAAACAACTCGCACGTGACAATGGGGATATTCAGGTGTGTGTGTGTGTGTGTATTTTTGTGATTGTGAAAGAGAGACGGAGATAGAGTGTTGATGACATAAGCAACATGGACATTTTGGATGGAAAAATGCAGTCAAAACATTTTAGTCTTCAAAGATTTGCCGACCTCGGCCTCACCTCGGTTTTCATGTAAAGTTTATAGACAAAACATCCCTGCACAACAAGTCCAAGCACGGCAAGTGCCACCACCAGCAGTAGAAATTTGCTCCCCGTCGGAGTCCATCGGTTTTTTTCCACAGGTCTCGGTACGGGGGAGAAGCCGGCTTGGCTGGCTACCACAAAGACTTGGGGGTGGCTAGCCGCGCTTCTGTCTTCCATCTCCTCTCTTCTCACTCCAACTGTGATGCACAAGTCTAGACACAAAAATGGAAGATAATAACAGGAAGATAAAAAGATGGAAAATAAATAACGGCTACTCTTTGGTTGACCTCTCGGGAGTGATTACTTCATAGTCTGACTAATGCAAGCACATGATGAGAGCCTGAGGACAGACATTACTACATAGAAGCAAAAACAATAAGTGTTTTGTTTTTTTTTAGGAGAAAAATACCTTGGATTTATTGGCGCACCAGACGTTTCTTCTGAACTCAGCCACTCATCCAACAGCTAATTTCTCCAATTTGGGATTATTAAAGCTAAAGAAAAAACTTAAACAAGCAAAAATTACATGAACTGGAGATAAATAAATACAAATATTGTTATCTAAACACTTTAGGTGAAAACTTAGTACAGCTGACTGTGCTGCCTCGCGCAAATCTTGTCAACTGTCACCAATATAAGAAACAACCCGAAAGCAAGAGAATGCTGTGTGTGTGTGGGGGGGGAGAGAGAGTTCTTGAGCCGACACTTCCTTTTCTCTTTCTCTAGTATGACCAATATAAGAAACAACCCGAAAGCAAGAGAATGCTGTGTGTGTGTGTGTGTGTGTGGGGGGGGGGGGGGGGCACTCCTTGAGCCGACACTTCCTTTTCTCTTTCTCTAGTATGTTCTCACTGTTTTTCCTCAAAGTTATATGTTGACATATAATAACTCATTGACTTTGATGCATTTGTTCAAACTGCATCAAAGTCAATGAGTTACTTACACCTGTCCAAAAAGCTTGATATTGCTGTTTTATTATTTATTTAGCCTTTTTATTTAACCGAGAAAAGTCCCAATGAGTTATAATAACTCTTCTCACATTGAGTCCTGGCAAAGACAAGCGGCAGAAAATTGCACAATAGATATGACACAATTGACATATTACACACAGTAGAGCCATAGACACTACACAGGCAAAAAAATTATAATAATTGAAAAGGTTAAAACAGTTGTATTGCTCTGTCATTTGAAAATATTTAGTTTACCCATAAGTGCTTTAGCAATAAAAATCAGTGCGTGTGTTTCTTTTAAAGTGATCAGAGGACCATTGTACAGTTTCATAGAGAGTGCAGTGAGTGGTGGGTTCTAGCTGGTGCATCTGTAATGTAGCATAAGATGAAGCTTTTTTTTTTAATGAATTTTTTAATGAAGCATAAGATGGAGCTTTTTTTTTTTTAAATAAAGACGAAGAAGCATATAAATTAGGTCACCATAGTCCAACATTTGCATATGCTTGTAACGTAACACACTAATTTTAGCAATGTCAATAATGTAGAAGAAGAAGTGATTCAGCATTTTGTATGTGTTACTGTTCAAAGGTGACTAATTGTTGCACAGCCATGAAGAAATGTTATTTTTTTTAACTATTAATTGGCCTCATGTGTTTTGTCTCGAAATGACAGTGAGTATTTCCTCGTAGTAAGTTTGACAAATAGTGGAGGAAGCTATGGGTGTGATTGTGATTTTCTTTCGTCATCATCCACCATGAACTCACATTTTCTTTTAGTGTGTGTGTTAGAAGGCTTACATTAAACCGGAACAGCAGTTTTTCTTGCTCTAGGGCTTCATCTGCAGGTGTGAAGTGGTAACTACAAATTTGCAGTAGTAACTAACAATCCCCCCCCCCCCCAATGGCATAAAACGGCTACAGTGCAAGCATTTCCTCTCAATATAAAAATAAGACACTCTTGGAAAATGCTAACAATACCACAGGTCAGTCCCCATTTGTGACCCCTTGTGGGAGCCTGTCAAAATAGTTTTCTATTAAAATCACATCATACTTCACAGTATGATAGTCCCCCTGATAAGCTCGATATGTTTAATACAAAAGTGAGTTGGCTGCAGCTCAAGTAAGGAAAGATTTAGCTGTTCCGACTCACAATGGAAGCAAGCAAAGAAGCAGAACAACTTCCGCTCTTGGTGAATATAGGAATGTTACATTTTTTAAGAGCGTAAATTCAAGTTCCCCTGCGGCTATTATATAGGGTGTTCATCTTCTTTTTTCTCAGCAGCCTGTTTATTAAGTACACTTGCATGATCTAATGCACTTATAATAATAATAATAATAATAATAACTATTATTATTATAAATCTAATTTGTTCCACTTCGCAATTGTATCCCACTTGGTGTTGATTCTTCCCCCACAAAAAAATAAATAAAATAAAATAAAATAAAATAAATAAATAAACAAATAAGGTTTAGATCTTTGTCTGAAGCTTGAACTATGAGTAAGTCAAAAAAGTTCAGCAGTGGGGGGCAAATATTTTCACAAGGCACGTTCTAATAATCAGATTAAATATGTATATTGTTTTTGGCGCCTTGCTTGTGTATGAAAATTGTTTAATGAGAAGCACTAACGGTATGCATTTTTGTAGTTTTGCGCTTTACTAAACATTTATACAGTATTACACATTCAATATAGCGGTCGTGCTGACGTATCACAGCCCAAGGATCGAAACACCTATTTCGGTCATTAGCGACTGGTGAATCGTTCTCTGCAGTGATTGGTTGAGAATTGCAACGCATCCTCCTCTAATTGGCCATTAATGACATGTGACGTGACGCTCCGGTATCCATCCAATTACAGTACGAGAAAGTTCTTCTGCGGAAGAACGATGTCAAGGAATGTCTGAGGAGTGTAACCTGTAACCCTATTTTTGATATTAATCTCGGTATGGGTCTTCTCCTTGTGAGCGAAACGCGACTGCTGCTCCTCGCAGTGTTCGGTTGGTGTTTGGGGGAGGTGGTCGCAATCGGAGAGGAGAGCAACGAGTTCACTTTCCTTTTGCAACCCGGGAAATCCGATTGTTTCTTCCAACGGGCGATAGAGAATGGTACGATGGAGGTCGAATATCAGGTAACCATGCGTTCCCTTAATGCTCCACATTTAAATATTCCAGCTTTAGTTCTTCAGTGTTTACTTCTCGAGCTTGGAGTTAGCTACGCTTATTTTAGCTACTGCTGGGTTTGTATTTGACATGTCTCCACATTTAGTCATCTTATTTTCGGTGTGCCGTGAGGTTTTTCTCGTTAAATGTGTTGTGTGCCTTGGTTGGTTAAAGTTGGGAAACACTGCATTCGAATGTGCAGCTGTAGCCAAGAAATGTCTAAAATGTACACATGTGTTCTGATATAATAAGATGTACTAATCAGCAGTGCTTGTTAAGTAAATCAGCATATTGTAAAGAATGTATGACAGTATTGTAGCATTTCAATTTATTTATGAACGTGTCAACTTTTTTATTAAACATTTTTCTTTGCCTTCAAATTCTAACAATAATAATAATAATATTTTTTTAAAAAGCGTGACAGCTTTTAAATGAATCTTTTGTTGCGTTTTTCAATACTAGGTGATTGGTGGAGCCGGCATGGATGTGGATTTCACCATCCTCAATCCAGAGGGCATCCCGATGATCGCAGAGACCCGTCGCTCTGATGGAGTTCATGTGTTAGTAGTGCAACCACAAATCTCACCCACATCCTCCATCTTGTTCCTGGAACCGTCCATTTATTGCTGGCTTTACTTCCTGTTTTTTGCTCTTTACCCAGGGTGGAGACCACAGTGGACGGAGACTATCAAGTCTGCTTTGATAACAGCTTCAGCCACTTCTCGGAGAAGATGGTGTTCTTCGAGCTTTACGTCGAGGGGGAAAGAGGAGATGTGGGTGGTGAGGAAGAGTGGGCCGGTTTAGAGGAGGTGGATGAAAACATGGTGCAGTACAAGTTGGAGGATATAAGGGTGAGCTGCAGTGTTTCTAAGGAGTTCACAAATTTGAGATCTACGCAGGTAGCTGGGGAATGAGGACCACTTGCTCAATATTACATCAAATATTATGTATTTAATCATGGTTGTAGTTTATAGTGGTGTAAAAATGTTTGGGACTCTAGTGTAACTAATTGATATAAGCAAAAGTTAAGACAATATAACACAATTAATACCAATTCCTCTGCCAATTTCAATCAAAAGTGAACATAAATGTTTATGTACAGGCAGTTTGTCATCATGTTGTGACTAAAAATATTTTTTTCATTTGAAATATTTTGTCTAACTGCTTTCAAAGTCACTCCAAATGTGACATATTAGTTCAACTCAATAGCCAGTGCACTTGCGCAATCCAATGAGGTCCAATTCAAGACATGTATCACAATTCTCACTTTGCAGAACTACACTGCTAATGTATTTAAAAAAAAAAATAATAATTATATACAGTTGTGCTCGTAAGTCTACATACCCCTAGGGCAGTGTTTGATCGAACCCCAGGGGTTCGCGGAGGTCAAAACACACACCCGACTCAAATGATTCGTGATGATACGCCTCATGTGGCCATCATTGGCTGCAGGTGATCACGCTACATTGCTTTGCTCACTCCAAAAAGGAACATTTATATAGTAAAATAAGAAAAGTATTACTTCAAATAATCCAAATTATCTGCCAACAGAATAAGACAATTTTACTTGGCAAGATTTTGAAAAATAAGAAAATGAAATACAAACTAAATACAAGTAATATTGTCTTTTTTCAAGCTGTATAGTACTATTTTCTTAAAATACATAAGTATTGTTTGGCAAATTTAGCCTAGTAGTGGTGATTGTTTTTAAAGTGATCTATAAATATAGTGTTGAGTTGAGTGATGAGAGTTAGCATCCTAACTGCATCCTAATTGCAATGTCAAGTCGATCAATTCTATTCCAGCACAACTAGCTAGCTAGCAAAACTAAAGGAACACTATTTTAAACTGCATGGGGATGGAATACAAGAACATAACGCTTTCTGAATTGAGGGTGAAAAGAGCCACATTCGATTTGTGCTGTCACTAACTTTATTTTTTTAATCGAGTCCCCTATCGTTTATTCCATCGATTACACTTCATATTATTTTTGACTAACCTATTTTCTGGGTTCAAGGTAAACAAATCTTGTCTTTAAATCATTCCCTGCCATTGACGGTTATAGACGTCAAATATTCATTTTAACTATTTCTATTAGTTTAATTTTTTTTTGGTTTGTTAACAAGAGTATGAAAACCTAGAATTTTTTATTGTACATTTAGAACAGATATAAAATTTGTGATTAATTGTGAGTTAACTCATGGAGTCATGCAATTAATTCCGATTAAAAATTTTAATCGTCTGACGCTCCTAATTTTTAATAATCTTTTCTTTAATCGCGTCAGGCGATTAACATTTTTAATCGAAATTAATCGCATGACTTTAATAGTTAACTCACGATTAATCTTAAATTTATATCTGTTCTAAATGTACAATAAAAAAAATCTAGGTTTCATACTCTTGTTAACAAAAGTGGAAAAAATGTTAAACTAATAGAAATAGTTCAAATGAATTTTTGACGTCAATGGCAGTGAATGAGTTAAAAAGAAAAACTGTGACTTGGTCATGTGATGTTGGCAATGCGAACCGGAGGGCACTTTGATGAAAGCTTCAGTCAGGTGGTGCTATGGCAAAAACAGGTGGATGAATCTGCTTAATTATTCCATAAACACAATATTAATCAGAATGGCATATTTAGACCAGTGAGGGGACATAGAGCGGATTGTTACAAAGAAATGTCTCAATGACTCTCAACTCTGACTGTGGTTTTGGTCTAAAACGTGCAGTATGCTGAAAAGTAAGTTTCCCCTTTACTTCCTCAGGAGTACATGGACTCTGTACACAAACGTCTAGAGCGTAGCAGGCAGATGCAAACAGTGTTGCGAGCTTTCGAGGCGCGGGACCGAAACCTCCTGGAAGACAACCTGTGGAGGGTCTCGTTCTGGTCGTGCGCCAGCATGCTGGTGATGCTTTGCGTGGCTTTCACTCAGGTAAACTGCGGTCCAAACTACGGCTTTTAGCAAATCTTCTGGTTGGCGTTTACAAGATGTCACCTCTCCCCTTCAGGTGTTCACTGTGCGTAAACTCTTTGACGAGAAGCGGAGGGTGTGCACATAGAAGAAATCTCCGGTGTAACAAGACAGGCTGGGCGGGGCTCACAATCCACTACAAAGGTGGCGATGTTTAATAATTGTACATGAATGAATGCCAGCTGTCGGCACAAGTCATGTGGTTCACATCTGAAAGCTTGTCACGCACCAAATCGGAGCAATAACAGTTCACGGTGAAGAACAGCCACTACATTGGTGGCTTTTTTGTTTCCTTCAGTGCCTTTTAATGTGAAATCTTATCACAAACTGATGCAAAAATACATTTTGAAAGGCACTGCAATATATTTTGCAGTTAAACAATGTTGAGTGTTGCAGTATATGCGTTTTTTTGTGTGTGTGTGTGAAAGGTTAATGAGCTCAGCTTTTCCAGTTTACACGTGATAACAATGTGCAATACTGTAGTCCTGAATGTGTTCTACATTTTTCAACATGTTTTTTTCCTTTCAAAGATGTACTCATTTTTATATGGCTTCCAAAAAGGAATTCGGAACATAATGGTACTGTGACTTTGTGCTTCCCCCCCCCCCTCTATTGAACCCAGTGGGCGGTACGGCACAGTAAAAGTGCAAAGCAATGTTTTCATGGCAGCCATTGTGTTCATTTGAATGTTTTTATAGTTTTTGTGTCAAGACAGATGTCTACATTATTGAGTAAATAAAATCAAAAATAATTTCCTGTTCACAATCAACACTCAATCAAGAAGTAATTTCTTGGTTTGACACAAATAGTGCCTATATAGTACCTGTCCATTCTCCACACTGCTCGCTTATCCTGTTCAGGGTCACGGGGTTCTTCTGGATCTCAGCTGTCTTTGGGTGAAAGGCAAACTACAACCTGAACTGAATGCCAGTCATTCACAGGGCACAGATAGAGACAGACAATTCCCCAAAGTCAGTGACTGCATGTCGATATTTTTATATACAGCCTACATAGGATTTATATGTGCATCTCAGATTGATATATTGTGAATGACTATATCAGCGGTTGAATTAGAAAAAGTGAAAACCAGATTCACCGCATACAGTAAAACATGTTTTTCTGATTTTGATGACATAAAAAAACATTTTTCATATAGAAATTAGGATTTTGTCTTAAAATTATTTCCCTATTTCATGATTCATGAATCTGTTAATTTCTAACAAGCATCGAATTATATGAACCTTATGATGCCCAATTTGAAATGTACCTGTTTTATACACGTGGACAAAATGGTTATGTTCATGAAAGAAAAACCCGCAATAGTCACTGTAATCTCTTGAAGATTAAAAAGTAACAATAGAGAATATATTAGATTTATAGAAAAATAAACAATCAAAATCAGCCATTACTTTTGAATTGTTGTTTTATATGAGACAGCCTGGACAAAAATAATGGTACCTCTATAAAAGATTGAAAATAATGTGACCAGATGGACATATTTAACTAAGGTGAGTCCATTGGTTCAAACTCATAGTCAGTACGCCTATTTAAAGGGTGACTAATAATCACTGTGGTTTTTGGTGACGTAAAAACATGGGATGACAGAAAACAAAGGACAGAGTTGTCTCAATGGATTAAAAAGAACATTATAGACAAGCATGTTAACGTTACAGGCTATAAGACCATTCCTGACAGCCTGATAATGATATTCAGAAGTTTAAGAACAAGACAAGAAAATTAGTGATCAATTGAAGAGACCGACAGGCCTGTTTCATTAGTTTGTAAAATAATTCTGTTGAACGACAAATTCAAAAGTAATGGCTGATTTTGTTGATTTCAGTCACTATGGTTTTATCTTTCATTAACAGAGACGTACCAACAATTGTGTCCACGTGTGTACTTTCTCACTCAGATGTGGACTTTCGCCCACATCAACTGTGTCCCGCCACAAATGACACCTTACTGAACTCAAAATAACACATCATTTATTTTTGTCATCCTTTGTCGTGGGAAACACAAATTCCTGATGTGCCACAAGCCAAGTGGGCATCCACCCTTCTTGCTGAGCCAGTTTTTCTCAAGCGTCCGTCATCTTTGGTTGCTACGAGACAAGTGTGGAGGACGTCTGTGGGAAGAGGCAGATATTTTTGTTTAAATTCAAGTGCTAAATGACAGATACAATGGAGAAACAGAAACAATAGAGAATAACCAGTAAAATTCCAGTTGCATACATTTTCTTAGTCATTCTAGTTCTATGAATAGCCCACATGCAAATGTCTTTATTCTGTTGCTCCGAGCAACCGTACTTACCTTAGCAACACATTTTTCATTTGAATCTAATGTAAATCAGACATTACCTGATATAACTTCTGTAAATATAGCAATACAGTACATTAGTAGCCATGCTATCTATAGCACTGCGCACATTAATTAGCATGCAACAAGAGATGGTAAAACACCCAGAAAAGGTATGGCTGAAAAGTGAAGCAAGAGCACATCATTTTTTTAATTAACAACATTCTTTAATAAACATCAAAAGCAGGCACTTTTACTCATATGATATTTATGGCTTTTGATGATACAAATTGAAGGCAGGATTAAAATTAACCAGCACTGGTGGGAGATGGGATATAATAAAAAGTCAAACCCATATAGAGCAAGGACAATTACTAAAATGATTCTTGAAACCTAATTTTGTAGATCTGCCACTGGGGGAGCCAGAGGGGAGGCCGGGGTGGCACTGGCCCTCAAGTGATTGGACATCCAGGAGCTAAATGATTGACATGTCACGGCACCGCACGTCTTGCATGCAGCCTGCCAGCCAACATTTTAATACGTTTTGGGGAGCAAATGATTTAATACAGCATATTACATTCAAAAATCTCATGTGTGCTTAATATGTACTTAAAACTATTTCAATATTTAGAGACTCCAATTGAAATTATTTTGTTATGAAATGAATTATTTGGCATAATCTTTGAATACCCTGAAGTATCCTTGCCCCCTGGCCTCTCCGTTTATAAAAGTCTGGCTCTGCCAGTGAGATCTGCAACACATGCAGAGAAACAACTCATCAAAAAGTGCTACTTATATCATGAGGTGCTTAGTATATAAAATTTGACACAACGATGACATATAGAAATGTCTTGATGACCTTGATTTTTTTTCTTTTTTTTACCATATCAAAATGAATTTAACATTAAACAATACATCTAAAAAGTGATGGCTCTTAAACCATAAGACTCATAAAAATGTTCCCTTTGCATAATGTCAAAAAGTCACCGCGCACGTTCAAGAATGGACACCGAGTCAAAATATCATACAGTACATCTCTGAACTGCCGATAGGAAACTAACTGGAAATACAAAAGTGTAAACCAAATGAAATGTTTGCATATTGCGTGTGCTTCTAGTCAAGCAGGGAGGGTTCTGAAGGACGTATGATGGTGGGTCTGTTGGGAGCAGCCGGGGGTCTTCTGCTGCAGGAAGACAGAGTGGGGTAGAATGGGGCGGGGGGAAGAAACATGCGAGGAAATATGTCATCAGCTAGTCATGCACCAAGATCCCCAAAGCACCACAAGCACCGCCACCATGGGCTTTCCCACCACTTACACGCACACGCAAAAAGAATCCTTAGCTCCAATTCCACCAAGACGTACGTTTAGCACAATTGAGTGGTTCCACTATCATAAACCAAACCAAAATAAACAACCAGCAATAGTGGTAGACAAGGTTATTTTAGTTAACGGAAATTAACAAAATAACTAAAACAAAAACAAAAAAAACATTTTCTTTACAAAATTAAAAACAAAAGTGCTTTTAAAAAAAGAAAAGTAACTAAAACTACCTGTACATTTTACGTTTACAAAACTAAAATTAACTATAATTATAGTGAAAATGTCCTTCAGTTTAGTCTTCAGTAATTAATAATAATACATGAGCCGTTGGGTTGATTTTAAATGTGATTTTAAGTTTATTTATTTCCAATATTAACCAGAATAAGGACGTTTGAAAGTGTAACACACAGAAGTGACATCATCTAGAAGCAGCTAATAGAAAAGCACATTCGGAAGACGTCACTCCTAGGCAATTTTGAACCTTTTTTTTTTTGTGACAATTTTGAACTTGACCTGGCTCCAATGACTCGCCTCGCCTGTTTGTTTTTTATTTAATTAACTCAGCCAAAATGCAATGCTAGGTAAGAAATGTGTTACTTTTTTCATTTTATCATAGTGTTTATTAAATATTGCACACAAGTAATACACAATTTTTTTTAACGAAAACTAATAGTGAAACTAACTAAAACTAAGTGATAAAAAAACACATCTAAAACTAATAAAAAACTGAAAACTGATAATAAAAAAAAAAAACTCTAAACAAGATAAAAACTAACTAAAATGAAAATTCCAAAACTATAATAGCCCTGGTGGTAGACACACTAGAATGCCTGTTTGTTGATTAGTTGTCAAAGTAGAACATAAAATTTTTCTCAAACTTACCTGATTGTCTTTTCATAATAAATCAACAGCCATTCATGTTGCTGTTGTGTTATGATGTCACACTGATGTCGCACCAATCAATATCGAAAAATACAGCTGTTGTCGTTGCTTACCTCGGTATGCCCGGTGGCAGCGCGGGAGGCACACGTGCCGGTCTGGAGGGAATCAGTGGAACGTTTGGATCAAAACCGGACTGGGCCGGCGCTGGGCCAGGTCGGGTGGGCACAGGTGGAGCTCCGAATGCCGGTGAGGGGTTCAACGGTGGGGCAGGACCTGGCGCGGGTCCCCTGACTGCCGGGGGACGGTTTGGAGGAGGCGCTGATGCTTGGGCAGGGCGGGTTCCTGCAGGAAGACTGGGATAGACAAACATCTCAGTACGCAGTGAATCTACGTATTCCATTCACACCGGTTACCTAGAATCTTTCATCCAGGTGTCGTCTACCGGTGGAGGCACCGGGGTTGAGATGGTGGTGGTGCTGATGTCACCAATAATGACCAGAGATTCCTTGAGAGCATGGTACATCCTCAGCATCTCATCTCTTCTCTGAGCCTGCTCGGCAGACTCTTCCATCAGGCTGCTCTGGTCCCCAGCTGAGTATAGGTAGGCCAGCAGCTCCGAGTGGATGAAGTCCTTTGCCTGGAGGTCAAACAGCACAATAATACATACGC
This sequence comes from Vanacampus margaritifer, assembly GCF_051991255.1. Taxonomy (NCBI): domain Eukaryota; kingdom Metazoa; phylum Chordata; class Actinopteri; order Syngnathiformes; family Syngnathidae; genus Vanacampus; species Vanacampus margaritifer. The sequence continues at coordinate 16,481,864 of NC_135438.1, forward strand.
AGGTGTGCACAAAAATGGTGCATTTATTGAACGCCAAAGGTGGCTCCGGTAATTTATTGAGCTCTGAAATGCAGACACATTGTTCAATACAAGACATAATTAAACATTACACACTAAACAGATTGAGGAATTCTTAACATATAGTAGAAATGACTAAATTACTTGAAGCACTATTGTATTTACTTTCTTTGCACTTGACTGTATTCCTTAAAAAAAAGTTGTACAGCCACATGTTCTGATTGGGACTTTTTGTTCCCCTACTGGATTATTTGTTTCATTTTAATTATCAATTTTTAAAAAATCATTTTATTGTGTACTCTATGCAAAATTACTTTTATGAGCAAATTGAAAACAATATAAATTGCCATTAATTTCATGCAATTTTAAAGAACTTTGCTATAATTGGGAATGGGATAAATAGGTCACTTAAAAAAAAAGATCTGTCATTGCTTTTTTGGGTGGAAATGTTATGCATCATAAGTACCAATGGTATCGGCACTTGGTATCGGTATCAGTGAGTACTGAAAATGTGAGTACTCGTATCTGTACGGTCTAAAAAAAAAAGTGGTATCGAACATCCCTACTTAATAATGTAACTGATATTTTTTTTCTAAAAAAGTTATAACAAAATACACCTACCAACACAATTAGCAGCTTATTACAACAATTTACTGCTTCATAAAAATACAGTAAATCTGTATTGCTGCCCCGAAGTTTCGCTGTGTGCAGGGCAAAAAACTCCACAGGTGCCAATAAAAAAAAAAAAAGGAAAACCTACACTGTTAATCATGAGGTGCATAATGGTCTTGGGCATGAGGTCTCTGATGGACTTGTTGACAATGCTGATATACGAGTCCACCAGGTTGCGGATGGTCTCCACCTGCCGCTCCAACTGCGGGTCCATAGACACGGTGTCGCCCGGAATCATCGCATCTTCATTTTCGGGCTGTAGAGAAAGAGGAAGACAAGCTAGCTGAAGAGAGACAGTAGGCTCTAATTTCATACATGGCACGTTTGGAAGAATTAGCTCTGTCCTTAGTTATGGCTGTCAGAATCACAATTTAGTGGCAAAAAGTCGGTCTAAACTTAAAAGGATACATGAGCTCGGACCATGTCTAAATGTTCGTGCAGGTAGTCAAACACGATTTTGGTGAATTTGACCGAAGCATAGACAAACAGATTCTGAGCTCTGTGAGCAGATGTGAGGATGCCAGATGCATTTCATTCAAAAATTGCTGCATTGCATCTTTGCACACATTCAAACCGTGAATAAGCATCTCTCTTATCTCTATTTATTTTATCTTATTGCGTTCTTTTATTTTTATTTTCACAAGTCCTCGGACGTACTGGGCTAATCTTGGACACCGGGTGTCATAATTTGTGCCATATCATGTAGAAAAGTGTTGGTATGACAATGAAAATTATTTGAATACTTGAAAATTCAACTTTAAATATAACTTGAAATTACAACCAGAAATCACATTAGTGACAAAATAAAATAAGAATATACTAATATAATAGCAATCAAAAACAATAAAAAAAAAAATTAAAAAAATACCAGCAGTTGCTACAGTGTGTGAAGCAGGTTCCTTCAATCAATATAACCAGAAGTGGATGACAAAACGTTGAGAAGTACGCTCAATGAAGCCTAACTCAGCAGTATATCAACACCTCTGTTATTAATTTGTTGCCGACCTCAAGGGCTATTGACTAGTGATTATGAAAAGTTAAGTGTAAACCCAATGTTATAACTCATCAAAATCAGGTCCAACAAGTACCCAAAACTGTAACCGTGACATTACTGAGTATCTTCAAACATCCGCTGTTTAAAATGTTAATACCTGATCTTTCTCAGGGTAAACACCAGCTCTGAGGAACGAGGCTTTCCAGCTGTCCACGTCCTCTTGAGTGTCACACGCCAGCTCGATTTGCCGCAGGTCTTTGTACACGTTTCTGTGTAACACAATTAAGGATAGGTATAGATGTTCAAAAGGCCCAAAGATGGCAACGTTGCGCACTCACCTCTGCTCAGTGTTGAATATGGCAAAGACATGTTTGCTGGACATGAATCCCTTTTCCACATCTCTTAGCTTCAGGTTGTCAAGAGGCAACATGTACTTCTTCTCCTTCTCCTGATTAATTACACAACACATTGGAAACCAGTTTTACCACCAAATTTGAACACTACCTAGACTTGATGCATAAGTAACAGGCACAATGTCATAATGAGTGTTTTGTGTATTTTGCTACATGCGTGGAACTAACCAAAATGGCCTAAATAATCATTCAAACCTCTATGAACAGTTTTGCTGAGTGATATTGTCTTTGCAGAGGCAACATTTCTGTACTTGTATCAGATATCAACCGATTAAGCCAATGACGCTCAAAGAAAATATTTCACACCCTCTCAACTCTGTATGATTTGTCTATGAAATTGTTATAAGTACACCTCTGCAGAGGAGCTAATACTCCTTGCACACTCTCTGACAATGAGAGCGCCACTGCCACCTACTGTAGTGAATATGCAATTACAATTTATTCTAGTAGGAAAAAAAAACATGTTCCCTGGTTTCAAACTCCAATTTGGGAAGCGCTAGATTAAAAAAATGCACATAATGTGCATAAATGAGTGTATATATGCACTACTAACATTTAACAGTGTCTGACAATTGTAAAATTTGCCCCAGTAACATTTGAGCATTGACCATCGCAATAGGCTGTTTACGCTATATCCTGTTGGCAGTTATACCACCATCTGTTGGTCAGACCTGCCCACGATATTTTCTGTGCTGTAATTTTGTGAAATAAAAAAAATGACAAAAATGTCTTACAAATGTGGCTTGTAATACAAAAGATAGCTAATTAAAAAACAAAACTGGAGCCCTGTCCCTTCCTTACCTCCTCATCTTTGTACCAAGAAAGGGACTCAGCCGTGAGAACAAACCAGTAATCCTTGGAGCCTCCCTTCATGATGCTAATGTTGATTGTCAACCAGCCCCGACGGATAACCTGCGCACGACACACAAAAACATTATGAATACACACGAACCACAAGAAAATACAGAAATAACAAAGAAAACACCCAACCCTGGGAAATTCGAAAATACAAACACACACATATACTAATAATATAAACTTGACACGCTTCAAAGAGAGTCACATTTCCTAGATCTCTGCCAGATTTAGGCACACGGAGACACAAGGTAGCAGGCACGTGAGGAAAAACTGACGGCATTTGTAGTACACCAGTGTGTGTAAAAGTATTACACAACTGGATAGTCACTGTTGCAACCGATTTGTCTGAATGTTTATAGATGACAGGCCCATTTCTCAAGAGTCATCAAAGAATGGTCCCAACGGTCACAAGGTTGCACAAAATGCTCAAAATGGATGGTTGAAACAGACACCCACCCAGGAGAAAGGGAACAAGAGGTGGTGGAGGATGGTAAGATACTTACAAGAATCTCTCCCTGGACCATGAAATGAAGGAACAATACGGGAGAATAATAAAAAAAACAGTACACAAGGGCAGAGAGGTGTTAGTGGGAATCAACAAAAGACAGCTATGTCATGACATACAACCACTCACTGACCAAGATATGAAACAAATCATACATGCAAAGTGAAGCAAATACCTGGTTAGGCATGACTCTCTTTTTGGTCGCATTTGCAGCCGTCCTCTGCTGGGCACTGCAAGATCAAGAGTTTTGCTTTACTAGTGGGTGTTGTGTATATTTTTGGGGTGACGGCTTTGTATTACAGTGAGCTAGTGGACTTAATGAAGCAGTGAGTAAATCTTCATCATGTCTCCACAAACAACTAAAGCGACTCATCACTATTACATATTCATTCAAGGCAATCTTAAAAAATAAAATAAATAAATAACTAGAAGCAGAAAAAAAAATAAGTTTTCTATTGAACCAGAAATAATCTCTTACTTGGCAAAACCAATGAAGTCCTCATGATTAGTGTTGATGTAAGATAGTTCGATGTCAATTAACAGGAGCACCTGATGGGCCAAACATGACAAATATTTGAGGAACAACTTCTAATTACACTAAGCACACACGCACGCATACTAACCTGGTCTTTCGTCTTGCTGTCCCTCTCTCTAATATAGGTGGTGACGATTCGCTCCGTTTCTTCTCTAAGACGAGGATATGATCCAAGCTGCAGACAGCAAAAAGGAAAAAACACTGCTGCAGGTACCGCAATGATACAAAATAAGCGACACAGTAGAAACATGGATACACGCTAGCACGGACATTCTGTGTACAGGGTTTCCTCCAGCGCTTTAAGTAAAGGCCTGACTGCCTGCCAAGATTAGAAAAAAAAAGGCCACATTTTGTTAATAATATGATCAGCAGGCGTAGCATGTTTTCTGGGGGAAACCCTGGTGTACATTCTTAACAAATGCATGAAGATATAGTAAGACATGCAAAGTGACTACAGTGGTACCTCAAAGTTCAACCACTTCCTTTTGGTCAATTGTCAAAACATTTGTCATTCAGATCAAATAACCAGGGAATTGTTTCCATTTCCCCCCTAAATTAACCTGGAATTGTTTGTGTTCGACCTTTGAGGTTCCACTGTTGTAGAATAGCATAACGTCGATGCTATGTGAAAAACACTTGTCCATTTTTGTCATTTTTTTTTTACATTTTTATGTGTTTGGGATGAAACTGAATGCAGACGTCCCAAAAATGTAAAAAAATTGGAAAAAAATATTAGAGCGATACTTGAAAAGATGAGTGCAAAGAGCTGCAGTAAAGATGGAAAAATGAGAAATGGAATACTGTATACTTTAAGATTTAAAAAAAAAAACTGACAGGACAGGTTCCCTTTTCTAAGTCGTGTCATGGGAAATAGTTTTAATGAGTGAGAGGAGGGTGTTTAAATCACTGCTCTTAGCGCTGATGGGGTGAAGAGGGCTGCTCAAGTTCCAGGATCAGAGGGGATCTTAAATTTAGAGGGAATCACAGGATGAGATGGGTGCTGAGTGGAGCCTGTAATCATTAACAGTGATAGACAGCAACACGTTACTTCTTTTCTCATTGTTCTATCTCGGATTGCCTTCCGTCATCCCGTCACTCCGCCTCTCCCATTTACCTTTTCAGTGCACTTCCTGATCAGGGTGACAAGCTCGGTGACGACGAGGTCAACACATTTCAGACAGGGGTCTTTCAGCTTAATGACCTGCTTTTTCACTATAGCTTCAAACGCCAAGTCGGGAGTAAACAGGCCTGTCCTGTGGTGATGCATCATGGGAGTTGGACAATTAATGAAAGATGAGGTAGTGTAGCATGGCATAGAAAGATGGTAGAGGAGAGTGGCAGAGAAAGAAAAGCCAGAGTAAATTGGGATGCCATTGAGGAAGACTGACAAAAAGGGAACATTTGAGTTAGTTCTGCTTCATGTTCTGGTTAATTAAACAAGCTGCAGGTTTGCATACGGAATAAATAAAGTGGTGGCACACATTGAATCATTTATTTAGTTGCCACTGCATCTTAATTCTTTATGTGACTAAGACGTTTTGTCCACATTTATTTTCACAATAAAGTGAAATGCATAACAACTTACTTTATGCCTTACAGCGCACAACTGTAACATTTAACTGTGCATAGGTTATAGCCGGAAACGCTGTAAAAGCACTACCTGCCACGAAACCACAAACAAAACTGACACTGAGAAAGAAACAATAAACAAAGAGAAATGATAGATGATTATATTCACCAAGAAGATAAACAAAAAAGTAGAAATGCATGGTCACATATGACAACATTGTATTCCACAAGAGACCCTTATGTTTACAATACTCTCTATATGGAGTATAGGTATGTGCATCATGCTATTTCTGTCTGGTATGTGTTAAAGAAACAACTTATATTTTCATGTTCCAGACCAAAAAACAAAACAAAAAACTCAGTGGTGGCAACTGGCAACAAATGACTATAAAACTAATATATACAGTATATCCTGGTGAGATAAAATCAAGTTATTGAAATGTCACAACTTTTGACAATGCATAAAGGTACAGCTTCAGTTTACCATTAAAGCAAGAGGAAATCTTGACAGAGTTTAAGTAAGGCCACAAAGTTCTTAAATTGAAAAGGAAAAAAAACCTGCAGCTTGTTTTGTTACGAACCATCACAAGGACACGTATAGGTGACTTCTACTTCTGACCACACAGCTTCTCTGAGACACCATTGCAGTGAACCGCAGTGCAGCTCGGACAACAACGTGCAATAGCACTTCAACTTTAAACGTTTGAAGAGAGACATATTATGATTTCCCCACATAATTTATAAAATGGTAGGGATAGACCAATTATCGGCTGGGCCAATTATCAGCTGTGTCGTTTATTATATTTAGCATTTTGACAAATATCGGCCTTTAAAAAAAAATTGACAGCCAGTTAGAGTAGAGAAGTATTTATTTAAATTTGTTGTTAAATTTATTATAGATGCTGCTTACCGGTATCCTGTGCACCTTTTGTTTTTGTTAGAAATTAAAATAATAATAAGTGAAAGTTTAACAGTACAGTTATTTTGAGATTTTGGCAAACTTAATTTACTGTAGAAAGCTATAGGAAGATATTTACTTGTTTAAAGTGGTACTCAACCCCCTAGCACTCAAGGGGTGTTGCCGGGAGAACAGTTGGACTTGTATACGCCACAGTAGCAGAGCGACCACGTCAGATTCAAGAAGTGACGTCAGTAGCTTTTTAAGACATGCTGATGAACCGGGAAGCGCCCTTAACATTTTGTTAAAATTTTATTGCAAATCTATTTATTGTTTAAGATTTAAAATAAACAAATGTTTTATAAATATGAAAAGTTGTTTAATAAACATTATTGTATAACACATTTCAACAATGTAAGCATTAAAAAAAAAAATCATTTCAATTTTGATGCCAATATTTTACCTTTAGTGAAAATGGATATTGGCTCCAAATATTGATTATTGAACGCTCTGACGACTAATATTTTTGGTATCGGCGCTAAAAAAATACATATATTGGTCGGTCTCTACAAATTACAAATTAGTAGCGAGTTAACCCCCTCTACGAAACTAATGATAAGTATACCTTTTGTTAACATGATGAGCAAGTTGAAAAGGGAAAAGTAGCAAAAGCGGAGCCAAGTGTGGAAGAATTCAGAACGTCTTACTGAAAAACGCATTTTCAAAAATAGGCGGATATCCCAAAAATGTACTTGGTAGTTTAATTTCATACTTGATGAGTCGGCATGCTCTCCAGAGACCCAATTATTTGTAAGCAATTAAAAAGCTACATTTCTATAATATGTCCCCTTTAATGCTTATGTGAAAATGAGGTGCAAAAAATGTGTAGCTGCATAAAATTACTGTCAGATCGGGTGGGGGGGGGGGGATGCTCCTGGCAGCACTGCGGTTGACCACTTTCTCTGGTGTACAAGCATGTCAGAGACCATGCAGTGATACCTTATTAGTGCACTGCCTGACTGTGTTGATGAGCTCCTGGATGACCATGTCGATGCATTTCAGACACGGTTCTTTCAGCTTAATGATCTGCTTTTTCACTATGGCTTCAAACGCCATGTCTGGGGTGAACAGGCCTGTCCTGAAGGACATACACATGGGACAGACATGGAGCAGGAAGACAGGAGCTGCACATGGGGGTAAGGGTGGGGGCAGGGAATGGGGGCACTTCACCAGAAAATAAGCCACAGTACTGAGACAGGTCAAACTAAAACCACACAACACAATGAATTGAAACATAAGGGATTGGATGGATGCTTTTTATGAGACTGCCAAACAAGGGAGCTCAGACACAAGCTAACAGAAGGAGGCAAAGTGTTCATGTACGGTATGTTTACAGGCTGTTCCAACTTGCCTGACTCCATGGATGTTTTTGATAGCGTAACTGATTTCTTTCCTCAGCTCCTTCTCATCAAACTCCATCTAAGACAGAGACGCAAAGGCTTAAATAATTTATAGTTGTTGCCATATGCCTGCTAACAATGATCACAAGTTATTCTCAGATATTAAGTTACTATCTTAATGACAGTGAACAATGAAACTGTAGTCACCTTCACCAGCTCAAAAGGAAAACGCTCATGAAAAATGCGGTTGATCTTTGCCCCTCCAGATAAATTGGAAGTGTCCACCTGATCCCCTGAGCCTTCAATGCACTTCTCAAAGTCCACGCCAAATTGCTGCACCATCCTGCATGTGAAGCAGTGTAGTAGTTTTCAAATATATTGGTGTCTGTCATGTGCGTGTGTGTGTGTACTGACTGAAGCAAAGCCTTGGTTTTGCGTGTGGGATCATCAGGACGAAAGTTTTTGAATTCTTCCACCTCTTTCTCCAGGGAGAGTAGCTGGCTTTGCAGCTTACTGCGTAACCCTGGCAGAGTGTCACGGATGTGATTGGTGAGTTGCTGGAGGGGGAAAAAAAAAAAGAGAGATTGAACTTTAATACTGTATTATAAATAATACAATAGGTGAAAAAAAATCTTAAAGACATGAACATTTCTTTATTTCGTATATAGTAAATTCAATTTAAAAAAAAAATATATATATATATATATATATTATTTTTTTTTTTCCAGCCACACTTGACAAACATGAACTCGCCTCCTCAGCTTTCTTGAAACTGCCTTCCATCTG